>NC_067401.1:255319572-255452072 GCF_016432865.1 Antechinus flavipes
TGATGGAGTTGTTTTTCCAAATGTCCTCTCCCTGTTGGGAATTTCACACTTTGGCAGGCTCTGCTCAGGGCCTCACCAGTTGCCAACCTCATTCCCTGACCTGACCTGGTGTTGTTTATACTGCTGTTTACACATTTCTTAACAACCTTTGCAAAAGGACTCTAATTACTTTCACTCATGGTAGTGCTTAGCTTAAAGGCTGCCAGTGTTGTTCTGTTTATTTGTGTAACACTGTCCCCTATTCTTCCCTAGCTTTTCAGTCTTCATTCTGCTCCTCCTTCCCCATAAGTCCTTCAGAAAGAAAGTGTGAAAGATTGTGGCTACAGGTTACAGATAGATCTATAGAACTGTATCAGGCCATCAGCAACAAAGTATGGGAATTTTTTTCAAACACAGAACACTGGTGTTTGATAGGGTATGATTTAAGTATTGGTGGATCTATTCATTATCTCTCTCTTTCTTCCCCTTTCTTCCTCTCCCTCCCACTCTCTCTCTGTCTCTGTCTCTGCCTCTCTCTTTTTCTCTGTCTCTGTCTGAAGGTTAGTGTTATAGTCTCAGCTCTATTCTAAAAAAAGAAGCTCAAAAGCCAAAAAAGATAGTCATTTTGAACCAAAGGAGTACAAAATGCTTTTAATTTTCAAGCCTGTGAATCAAGTCTGCAACCTGGATAGCATTTCAAAAAAAAAAAAAGTCCATTAGTTATAGTGTTATAGTCTCAGCTCAGCTCTCAGCCACTGTGTCACCTTGGATAAGTCAGTCAAAGTTATCCAGCCTAAGCACAAGAGATGAATCTTAGATGCTCTCCATGGTTCTTTCCAGGTCTGAAGTGTCATGAGTTCTAATCTTCCCTAAAATCCCCCAAAAGAGACTGCTATTCACTATAGTTTCATTTTCTCAGCCTATATCAATGACTCTTTAAACTGAGTACTGTGAATTATTTTTTTTCCTTGATAACTATATTTTCACATAATTGATTTTCTTTATAATCCTATTTATTTTATTTTGATTTTGCATTTAAACAATAATATAAGTGGTCCATAGATGTCACCAAAGAAAAAAGTTAAGATGAAGAACCCCTATTCTAAGTAGAGATAATAATGAATTTCCTTATATGAGACTCTTTAAAAAAATCAACTAATTTGAACAGAACATTTAACTCTGAGGGAGCTAGCTATTGAAGTGGAAAGAACTCCACATTTAGAATCAGGAGTTTAATTTTATTTAAATTTTGAATTTAAATGTAGCTTAAGACACATAGTAGCTATGTGCCCCTATAGACGTAAGCCCAGGATCACAGGTTGTTATCAAAATCAAATGAGATAATATCCGTAAAGCACTTTGTCAGTACTAATTATTTGCATGCTTCCACACTGCATAGAAGAGATCATGGGATCATGTATCTAGAGCTGCCTTGGCTCCTTCCCTTTCTTTCCTGAGGTGGGGGCTATGGGTGTGGGACAGTGCATTTAAATGTCAGATATGGGGGATATATTGGTTAATTGTTTTTCAATTTGTTATGTAGTATAAAAAATACTTGATGGGAAAGGGAATAGAAGAATATGTGAAGTAGATATCACTGATAAAATGGATTTAGAGAGGACACCTTAGATGCCAAATAATTCAATCCCTTTGTTTTACAAACAACAAAACTGAAGCTATTAAGAGCCATTGGAATAGGCTTAAGGCCACACAGATAGCAAATAGCACTTAAAATTTGAATGCAAGTCTAATGACTATGTTGCTTTCCCCCTCTATTGTACTGTATGTATTTTCCCAAAGGTAAAATTGGCATTCTTCTGAACACTTTAGCCAAAAGAAAAATCCAGTTAGTACCTAAATTATCTAGACTTTTTTTTTTCTCACACAGAGCAGCCCTAAATGTGTCTCACAGAAGTAGCCATAAGGAGAAATTGTTGACTTGTCAGTAAACCAATCAATGAATCAACCAATAAATGTTTATTAAATGCCTACTATTATGTGCCAAACACCACGCTAAATTTGGGGCTTTGAGTTAGGAGTGATAGGATAATATCATTAACATGTAGGGTTTGAGTAGGGCAAGAGAAAGAATGAGAAGGTACCTAGTGTAAGTCTGTCAGTTACAGTGAAAAGTCAGAAATAAACCTGATCCAGAATGAACTGTTTTTAGAACTTATATCAATTGCCATCTTCTGCCAAGAGTCACTGCTCCTGGTACCCTAATTGTTGGTACTTTCTTTACCTCTCTGAAGTAGGTTTATATTTAATATACATATATCTACACACATATACGTACATATTACATGCATATATACACATTACATATATGTACATAATTCACACACACACATACTTACATATATATTACCCTTAATATTTACAACTTCATATTTTACCCAAAAGATTATAAGCTCTTGAATGGCAGGAACGTTCACTTATGATTTTATGTCCTCAGCTTCTACAATAATATAGTTGATATACTTGATAGCTTGCCAGGCTCAGGCAGACCTGAATTCAAATCTGGCCTCAGACATTTACTAGCTGTGTGAGTCACATGGGCAAGTCACATAAACCTGTTTATCTCAGTTTTCTCATCTGTAAAACTGTAAATGGGCATTTAATACATTTAAACTGGAGAAAGAGTTGGAAAAAGAAATGGCAAATCATTCCAGTATCTTTGCCAAGAAAACTCAAATGGCGTCATGAAGAGTGAACGTTATCGAACAGTGACAAAGGATGCTTGTCAATTGATTGCTTGGTTGATAGAATACTTGCTTTAAGGAGAGTTGAGACACTGCCAAAATGAGTGTTGTAATCGAATAAGCCACTGTACCCTCGTTTTGCCTCTGCTAGAAAGAAGCTGTAAAGCCAAAAAAGATAGTCATTTTAAACCAAAGGAATACAAAATACTTTTAATTTTCAAGCCTGTGAATCAAATCTGCAACCTGGATAGCATTTCAAAAAAAAAGTCCATTAGTTATTGTGAAAGTTGGATTCATGTCATGAATGAATTCCGAATGTAATGGGGAAAATATATTTTAAACCAAAAGTTTCCTGAGGCCTGTGGAAAGCCCAGTTACTTAGCTAAACACATATGAAAGTGTAGAAAGAGAATAAAAGATAGGAAGTACATGTTTAAATATCTCAATTAGATTTTTACCTAAAGAAAATGTCTATTTCTATCAAAGTACTACTTTCAAAGGGGTGACTGGTTGGCACAATGGATAGAGCATCAGTCTGGAATCAGGAAAGTCTTTGTTCAAATTCAGCCTCAGTCATTTATTACCTATGCGATCCTGTGCAAGTCACTTAACCCTATCTGTCTCACTTAACCCTGTCTGTTCCTCACTTGTAAAAAGAGCTGGAGAAGTACATGGCAAACCACTCTAGTAGCTTTGCCAAGAAAACCAAAATGAGATTGCAGAGAATTGGATAAGATTGAAAATGACTAAGATAACATTGCTTTCAAGCTCAGAGACACAGAGAGATGTAGATAGAGATAGAGATGCAAAAACTGAAAGAGAGAGACAAAGAAAGGATAAAGAAGAGAGAGACAGAGAAAAAGACAGAGACAGACAGAGACAGAGACAGAGAGAAAAAACAGAGACAGAAAGACAGAGACATAAAAAGACAGATAGAGACAGACAGAAAGAAAAAGAGACAGAGAGATACACAGAAAGAAGGAGACACACATAAAGACACAGACAGACAGAAAGAGACAGAGAGAGGGATATATACAGAGAGAGAGAGAAAGAGAGAGAGAAACTACCTTCCTGTAGACTTCTTTTTATTCAGGGAAGATAGGGAATTCTAAAAACCATCTTCCTAGTTTGCTGACCACTCTGTACCTTGTCTTTCTCATCTACATGATGAGACTAATAAATCTTACCCTACTTACCTCCTCCAGTTGTTGGGCATATGAATCAGGACCTTGGAAAGCTTTTGTTGGAAAACGACTTGGTCTATTCTGGCTGTGACTTTGGGAACATTGTTTATCTCTGGATGTCAGTTTCTTCTGTAAAAATGAAAAATTTGGGTCATGTGATTTCTAAGTTGCTTCTGCTACTGACATTCTGTGAATCTGTGAGTTGAAGGTCAGCTCCCATTTAAGAAGAAAATACTGAGCTAATTAATTTCAGACTTCTTCCCTTCTCCTCTTCCTTGTTTTTCTATTATACTCCTCTTCTTCCTCCTTTTTCACAACTACTTTCTCCTTCCTAACCCATCCCTACCTCTCTGAATCCTAACTACTAAGAAAAAAAGCAAACAAAACTTCAAATATAACACACACACACACACACACAATTATATCTTCTCTTTATTTTTTATCTAATAAATTATTGCTATAGGGATCAGAAAATGCATTCATTGTATCAGATCTTCCCTCCCCCCAAAGTATGATTTTATTGATATATGGAGCTCCCAGTGAGAAACTTACTCTATTTCAGCACCACTAGAATCTAATGTTTTAGAGTCATCTGGGTCATTGAGAAACTATGTGACTTGCCCAGGATCATACAACCAGTATGGTTCATAGGAGGGACTAAAATCCAATTCTTCCTTATTCTGCTTCCATACTTTTATTCAGTTCTCCACATTAGGTCTTGCTGCGTCATTAATTGTTGAAAAAAAATTTTAAGTAGACCTTCTCCATATATTTAGTGATAGCATTATTCTACCTTTACTGGGATTTTTACCTTTACTTATGTTTAAAAAAAAAAAAAGGTTTAGTTTAGGTTTTTTTTTTTTTAATCAAATGAATAGGGTCAACAAGAGAGAAATTAATCCACTTTTAGGGTGAAGATCTTAACTGAAGCATTTACATTTCGAACTGTTTCTCTTTCCAAAGTTTTCATTATTAGATTCTCAGAACTTTATGAGTTAGAAAGGGCAAGTATTATTATTCTTTTTTTTTTTTTTTACAGATGTGACATCAAATATGTTAAATGATTTTCACCCTAGGTTCAGAAATATTCATTGGCTTTACTAAAGTTATACTGGAAGTTGTGAGGCCTTCAGGGAAGGGAGCAAGCATCTATTAAGTGCCAACTATGTGCCAGGCATTGAGCTAAGCACTTTACATATATTATTTCATTTGATCCTATAAATGCAAGCCTTCATATTCTTAGTTCAATGGTCTCTCACTCACACTTTTACAAACTGGAGTAGACTTAGTGTGTTTATATTATGGTATTTTCCTCTAAGATGGGCACTTCCAGAAATTGATTCAGTGTCTCTGACAGTAAAATTGTTTTAGGCTGCTCAGTGTTCAAAAGATCTTACATAGATCTGGCTTTTAATCCATCAATAAAGAAATGGTCCAGGTTAAAATGGAACAGAATTTTGTGGTTCAGCTTTCAAAGCAAATCCTTTGAAAAGAATTTCCTTCATCTTTTTTTTCTTTCTTTTTCTCTCTGACATGTCATCTGTAGAGAGAACAGCAATCCTAATTTCTACATAGCAACTATCACTTACAATTTCCCTGCTTGCATCTTTATTAAGATATTTATATATCCAGTCATCCAAACTTAATTTCTTTCTTTCTTTTTTTTAAAGCAATAATTTGCAATTTTCCTAGAGAACTCTGGGTATTTTATCCGACAGAAAGGAGTGGGAGGATAGGCTCCAGGGAGCATCCCACTGATCTAGAGAGGTGGGTCTATCTAAGCTTTTATCTTTAAAGTTGAAACTACTCCCCTTCAGAGCAAATTATTTGTAGGCCTGTATTTCATACCCATCATCAGTGAAAAGAGTGAACTTTTTTCCCCGGTTAAATAAATGGCACTCAATTAGAAAACAGTAGTAAATGTCTGACTATATTTAAAGGGCCAGTAGTGGTTTATAGGACTAGGACTATGCCAATAAGTTGCTGGAATTAATAATTATTCATAATTGTGTGCTATGAAGACACAATACCATTGTCCTTCCAAAGGAAAAATGACCAGTCTTGTATAAGGAATGTACCTTGCAGATATCAGAGAAATATTATGAAGTCTTAGCTAAGTGGTCAGAATTTTTAAAAAAAAATAGTTTTTCAATTAAAAAGTTACCCCTTCTCTGCCCCCAGCTGAAAAGAGAAGATAAAATTCTTTCTAACAAATCTATATATATAGTCTTACAAAACAAATTCTCATGTTATCCATGTCCAAAAAAAGCATGTCTAACTTCGTATATTTGTGTCTGACTTCTCTGGCAAAAGGTAGATAGCATTCATTATCAGTCTTCTGAAATCATGATTGATCAATGCATCAATTAAAGTTTATAATATTCAGATACTTATTAGCTATGTGACTGGGTGATCATTTCTCTTCCCTCAACCCCTACTTCCTCATTTGTAAAATGAGTGAATTACACTCAGTTAATGACCTCTTCCTTATTTTCCATCTCACTCAAACCAATACCATTTCTGTACTAGAGGAAAGAATGATAGATTTAGATTTGGGAGATCAGAATTTTAGTCAAAGTTCTTCTGTTGACTTGCTGCTGAGTATTGGGGAAATAATTTTTCCAGTTTCTGGATCCTTACCTTTAAAATGTACTTTTGAGATGGGAAAAAGCCTCCTGACTCCTTTCACATTCTCTATTATACTTCCCAGTTTCCTCATCTAGAAAACTTTTCCCAATCTTTCCCTTTAGTAACAGTCCTTCCTCTGGGATCTTATATAGCACTTTATACCTCTCTAATGCATTTCTTATGTAGCATGATTATTTGTATGGATATCTTATCTCTTGACTATACTATAAGGTTAGACTATGTAAACTTACTTCTCTCATGGAGAAGTATATTCGAGAATCTTTGGCCTGAAGGAAAAATTAGATGAAGAGTTCATGAAACAGGTCATACACCTGCTCAGAATGGTGTGTCCTCATCAAAGAAGGGGCTGTTCTCTATGAGTAAAACAGAAATAAATTAGCCCCCCCCCCAAAAAAATGAGATGTGCAAAATTAGAGTAGCTACCTCAAGTATTCATGTGGACTATTCATGTCTGACCTGTGGCAGAGCGATCAGAGTTCATATTGGTTTGATTAGCTGCAATTGGACACACTTCAGCTCAACTCTGATGTGATGATGTCATTTTGGTCCTCTTCTAGAACAAAAGACAACAACCAATAGCCAACCAACCAGTCATCAAATATTAGGAAGAAATAAAGATAAAAGAAACAGGCACCAGGCACTCAGAAACAAGACAAAAAAAGAGATAAGGCAGAGAAAGTCATTGACCCTTCCTGACTAATAGACCTGCAGGAGGCTTTTAGAAAGGGAAAATCATATATGACAACCATAGTAGGTCACTTTTTTGGACCTAAACATACACAAAGAACTAACAATGTGTACTCCCACTAACCATTTATCTTCCAAAGGGAATGGGGTTATTGAAAAAACTTTACAGGAGTGTATTTTTGTCAAGGAGTTTGGGGCTAACCAAAGATTGGAGGTTGCAGAGTAGGGGAATGCAATGCCTTATTCTGAGATCCCTGAGCCTTGTTTCCTCCTTCTCATGTTATTTCTAACACTCAGGAACTTAGCCAAGAACTTTGATCACAACTAGAAATCACTCCTAAGCTCTTGCTTTTTTTTTTTTTTTTTTTTTTTTTTTTTTTTTTTTTTGTCATTGTTACTGTTGAATTGTTTCAGTCATGTCTGACTCTCTATGACCCCATTTAGGATTTTCTTGGAAAAGATACTGGTGACTTGCCATTTCCTTCTCCAGCTCATTTTACAAATAAGAAAACTGAGTCAAATAGGGTTAAAGGAATTGTTCAGGATCACATAGATGGAAAGTATCTTAGTCATGATTTGAATTCAGGTTCTGTTGATTACAAGACTGGTACTCACTCTATTATGCTACCTTCTAGCTGCTTTCTTTAGGCTCCAGGTTACAAATTTATTGGAACTCAAACTCATCTCAGAAGGATTGGGGTCGGGTGGGTGATGAAAAAAAGCCAGACAAATACTTTATTCAGCAATTTTCAATCATAGATTGTTAGAATCATAAGGAGCCCGAGGAAACATCTAGGTGAACTTTCTAATTTTACAATGAGAGACACCATGACCCAGAGATGAAATGACTTTTCTGCAGTCACATTTCTAGTTAGGGAATCACAATCAAACAAAAGGATCATTTGACTTTGAATTTGGGACAAATTTGGAAGATGAGCATTGTATTTAAAGCTTGATCAGAAACAATCAAAGGAATTAATGGCATGCTAGTTATACTTGTCTTGGTATAACTCAGAAAAAAGTAGGATGCTGAAGTAGAAGATACCAAAGTAGTATTCTGAAAGTCTCAACAAGTGACTAGCTGCCCAAGAAGCCTCAGGCAGCTATCAAAAAATGAAACTGCTTTAAATAATCAAAGAATAATACTGAATTTATCAGTCACTTCTCCATAATAACACAGAAACAACTTATGACTTCTGTTTGTATTCTTACCTCTCCAGTCAACCAAACTTCAAGACTCAGTCATTTTTGATTCCTTTCTCTCCTTACTTAGTCATAACTAGTTAGCATCATGTTAATTTTATCTACTAGGAAGAAATTGAGGTGTTTGGTCAAGATTTTACAAGTGTTATCAATGACAGAAGGGATATTGCTTAGTAGCTGGGGAAAGAGGATATCTGGTTCTGAATTCATTCTGACCCAAATCAGTTGTCAATGGTGGATACCCATTTGAAGATCAAACAAGAAATTCTGTGATTCCTACTTCAGGCTTAACTTTTATATAAGGTATGTATGGATCAGTGTATAATAAGAAAGAGATTTCAGGGTAGAAGTACCCTGATTTAGCCTGAAATTTTATCTGTCATCTCATCATATAGGACACTAAAATAGCTCCTCCCTATTGAAATGGGTCTGTGATACACGAGAGGCTTGTCTCCTGGAAAAAGGATCAACATTGCCACTTGATAGAGTTGAGGTTATTTAAAATAAATGTTAAATGCTATGGATCTTTTGGGATAGCATTTATTATACTTCCAATACGCAAATTTAACTAACAGGTTTTATAGGTTTTTGAGGAAGGCTCAATTACTAATGAATGTTGATATTTTCCACAAATTAGTCAAGGTTCTACTTATTTTCTTCAGTTTGTAAGTAAACTTTTCGATTTTATTTTGAACTTAGTGAACTATGTACTTGCAATGTACATATTGAGTAGTATCACTCAGTGGAATTTCCAGAGTTTTGGGGTAAGAACAATGAACATGAGATGTTAAAATGTTTCCAAAGTAGATTCAGACCCCAGAATAATTTATAACACAAGGATTATCTTCATTTGAAATGTCCCCTGTCTCATTTCTACTTATACCAACCCTACCCATCTTTTAAGGCTAGCTTACTTTTTCCTTCTTTCCTGAGGTCATCTCTGAACTGCCCAGTGAAAAGGATTCTTTTCTCTAATGTAACATAATAGTTTGTATTTATTTCTTTTGTGAAACACATCATATATAGCCTTACATCAGAGAATTTTAGAGCTGGGATTGACCTTATATTTAATAAGTCTGTTCATTTCATTTCATAATGTCAACACTAACATTGCAAATTAGCTAGCTATTGCCAGAATTAGGAGAATTTGGATCTCCTAATTGCCAGTATTCTCAATTTTTAAATTATATAACACTGCTCGAGTAACATAGCCTTTCTAGTGAGTACCCTTATCCTTAGAGTCCATCCTCTTAATGTTAGTTGTACCCAGCAGTTGGAAAAATACATTGTCTCTTCTTGTTTCACAGTTCTTGGTTCTCTCTAGAAAATAGAGTTCCTCTAGAGCATCTATTCATGTAAGTTGCAAAGCAGGTATGATAAATCAGTCTTAAATCCAATGAAAAATTATATCATCCAAGTCTAAGTTTTCTACTTCCTTCTTCCTCAAATTCTCTTGGATGGATGGATGAAAAGATGAGTGAAAAGACACTTATAATGTGTTTACTACGTTAAATCCTGGGCTTCCTAATTAGCAATTAAGACTGTTCATGCCCTCAAGGAGTTTATATTCCAATAAGGGAAAATAATGCCTTTTGCAAAGAAATGGCCAGAAAAGTGTATTTTGGACAAGAAAATCAGAGGGAATGGTGATGCTTGAGGTCAAATCAATGATATCCCTTCCAGGAATGATGAAATTTTAATGCTTTTATAATGTCTCCTCTTCTAATTGTAACTAATAATGGCTAGCATTTGTATGATGTTCTAAGGTTTGAAAAACAAATATTATCGCATTTAATCTTCACAAGAACCCTCAGAAGTTATTTTTATCTCTATTTTAGAGACAAGGGAATTGAAGTAAACAGTTTAAATGACTTATCCATTTGAACTGAGGTCTTCTTGACTCTAGGTTCAGCACACTATTCACTATGTCATCCATCTGCCTCTGCCATACTAGGTAGCCAGCCTCTTAATCTTTTTCCTCATGGACTTTTTGTTACTTTGAGTTAAATTTGTCAAATCATGAATTTAATTTTCTATGTACCCATTGGTTCCCATTAGCATCAACCAGTAATGTGGTAGGCATTCAACCAAGAGATACAGTAGATCTCCCATTACTTTATTAGTTATTTCATTTTTACTTTCACGTTAGCAATCACCTGACATTCAGGGCTATTCAGTATCCTACAATGCTAGTACTATGATGGTATCCTATTAAGGCCATTTGCTATTTCACTCCACCACAGCAAGTAAAGAACTCCCTATGCATTCGTTGAATGTTTTCAGTTTGTCTTTAAAACTCAAAGTTTTATTTAGCAATTATGCCCCCCCAAACACAGTGCAAGTCCTTTGGGCAACATCAGTGATGAGACTTAACAAGAAATAAAGGTGTTAGAAAAACTGTGTCAGATTATTTGCAGTTGTTGTTAGGAATTTAGTGCTAATATATTGACAATTCATTATATATGCAAAAATGAGAAAAGTATTCATAAAAAGTACCAGAAAGTGCTAAAAATAATCTTTCATGTACACAATGAGGGAAAAACAACCTCACATGACCATTTACATATGGAAGGTAACATTCAGGTTAAAAAATATTTGGGTTCATCTAGGAGAGGGATGGGGGGAAGGGGGAAATTTGGAATACAAGGTTTTGCAAGGTTCAATATGGAAAAATTATCCATATGTTTTGAAAATAAAAAGCTTTAATAAAAAAAGAACTTTAAATTTTTTTGGTTTTAAGAATTTTAGTTGTTATACAGTATTTATGGTTCTGTTGATTTCATGTGTTATAAAAAGTAGATATTATCTGAAATCAGTGTGTGTATGTGTGTGTGTGTGTATGTGTGTGTGTATTATTGAGAGCGTAGTACAAAAGGTCATAGAATTCTGTGAAGTTGCCAGAGAGAAACAATGTTTTGCAGGTTACCAATTTTATTTTGTGTATTGCATTTTATGGATTATTTTCATGGTTACTGTGTTAGGAAAAGTACATATACTCAGAACTAATGTTTTGTTATAAAGAATTGTCTGCAAAAAAAGTGTATTTTTAGTAATCTCTAGCAAAAGATTATCATTTTTGTGGTTGCAGGAACCTAAATCCTATTTTCCATAGGTTCAATATATTAATATTCATTTTTTATTTATTAATTTCTTTTTTTTACTTTTGTACATTTTCTAATAATATTACCTCTGTAAAACTTGAGTATTGACCACAAGCACAAACAGTAATGGGCCTCAGGAGACATTGCCTCTGGGAGCATTACAAATTTGACTAGAAACTTTGTATATAGGAATTGCCTTGGAAGGGCAAACCCTGGTAAGAACATTGGTATAGTCAAAGAGCAATCAAAGACTAAAGTCTAGTTGCAACTGTACTCCCAGGGAGTAGGCAGAAAAGACAAACTGTGTGGAGAACAAATGCACCTTGTTTGTAAACAGAGATTACAAAGATAAACCTGTTAGTGTACCATATGTTGTCTCCAGATGGAACAGATGAAAGATTCCCCTAGGGCATATGCTTCAATGTGTTGGGAAGCAGACCTTGCAGCTTCTGCCATGCAAGAGCTATTACATGGTAGACTTTAGGATATTCACTTCTGGATCCTGCTAAATCAACAATTTAAATTAAACAATAGCTAACACTTAAATACTACTTTAAAGCTTAGAAAATGTTTTACATATATTATCATTCGATTCTCACAACAATCTTGGGAGGTAGGTGTTATTATTATCACTATTTTATGGATTAAAAAAAAAAGTTTGAGAAAAATAGTCTTCTTCCAGGGCACACAGTTGGAGCAATGTGTGAGAAAGTAAATATCTGAACCAGGGCTTAAATTTAGGACTTTCTGATTCCCAAGCCTAGCATTCTATCCATGAAGAAAATTTACATGCTATTTTTATATAAAGGGTGGGAATTGGAAGATTTATTCTTCCTATATGAATTCAAGTTTCTTGAACATAAAGACTATATCATATTTTATTTTTGTTGAATTCCATAAATAGAAAATAAAGGTACTATTTGTAGAATTAGTTGCTAAATATTCAACAAATTAAAATTAATCCTGGAAAAAACAAAATATTTTTTTAAAAGATTTTATATGTATTTTTTTCAGAATACTTTATTAGGATGTCCAAATGCTCTTTTCCCCTTCCCTTTTTCTGTTTCTCCCTTCATTTCTCCATCTCTTTATCCCTTTCTTTCTTCCTTTTTCTCTCCCTCCCTCCCTCCCTTTTTTCTCCCTGTTTCCTTTCTTCTTCCCTCCCTTCTTTTTTTCCTTCCTTCCTTCCTTTTCCCCCTCAAATCATTCCATTGATTGATTGAAGTCCATTGCTTGGACTTCGTAAAAATTTTGCTTCAGGTGGGGGTCTTCCTCCACCATGCCCTTTAGTAACCTGTATATCATAGAATACCTTTCAGAGATAGCGTGGGTGTAGCCTGGGGAATGATAACCATGTTCTCCAAAAGAAAAGAAGGATGTCATATAGCACATTGTTCCAGATAAGTGCACATTTGGATAGTGCAGGGAGTATGCAGTGGATACCAATGGTAGGCAGCTAATTAGAGTGCTATCTCTTGAAAAGTAGCCTAGCTCTGCATGAGTGCAGTTAACATTTCTAAAAGCAATATTGTTCAAGGAGTAGACACAATCTGATGATAACAGAAGCAGCAATGTGATTGGGTAACTTTAATAACAGCTGACATTTATAGGATATTCTCAGGCTTGCCAAGTGCTTTATATACATTTTCTTGTATTATCCTCCCAAAAGTTCTGGGAGGTAGGTGCTAGAAGTTGCTATCCTTTTTTTTTTAAATAGAAGATGAAATCAACATACTACAGTGCTGCTTTTACTATATTAGCTTGCCTCTCCATTCTGCCCCATTACCTGAGATATCATTGTCTTTTCAGCATCAGTAAGAATATGTAAAGGTCATAATACAATAAATATGATTGTAAACATTGTTGGTTTCAATAGATCTTTTGAAGTGCCCATTTGATTGGTTCAAGCTGTTATAAATAAACTCACCTTAAGACTCACTGGACCTTGCCATCAGAACTGATCCTGTGCCCTCTGAACCCTCAGATGCTTCCGTCTGCTCTGCCATTGCACTCTGAAAACTGTGAGGTATTTGTATCATTCCTGTCGCTGTACATTCCTATATATAATGTCCCAAATCTTAGTGCATTTTAATGCTTTGTTGTTGTTGAGTCATTTCAGTCATGTTTGACAATTCATGAATCCATTTGGGATTTTCTTGGCAGACATTGGAGTGGTTTGCCACTCCCTTCTCCAATTCGTTATTTTTCAGATGAGGAAATTGATGCAAATAGGATTACCCAGGATCACACAGCTAGTAAGTGTCTGAGACTAGATTTGAACTCAAGGAGAGGAGTCTTTCTGAATCCATGCCTAGTACTGTATTTACTGCAACAAATACTGACCTTATGCATGGTAGGTGCTTAATAAATGCATGTTGAATTGGATGGGAGTATATCGAATGGCACAACCTCCTGATATCCACCAATTGTCTCTGAAGCCTTGGGGCTCTAATTCAATTATCATTCCTGTTCAGACAACTCTAAATGTATAATACCCTGCTATGATTTCTCTTTTGAACTATAATCCCAAATCAACAGATCCATCTTGGACATATTTACCTGAATATTACATGGGCATCTTAAAATCAACAAGCCATAAACAGAGTTAATGATCTTTTCCTTTAAACTCTGCCTTCTTCCTAACTGTCAAGGGATCCACTCAGTCCCCCAGGCTTACATCTTTGGTGTCATTCTCAATAATGAGTACTTAATAAATGCTTTTTGACTGACTGACTAAATCAGCAATTTAAATATTCCCTCCCTCATTAAAGGTTGTCTAAGGGTAGGGCAAGGATTGTTTTTGCTTTTCTATGTATCCCTAATGCAGAATGCCTTTGTAAAGAGTAAGTCTTCAACCAGTATTTGGTGAGGGATTGACTCTAATTCTTTATAGAATATGATAGCCTTATTTTATAGTTGCATGACTTCACTGGAAGAATAGTGATCTTTAAAAATGGGCATTTATATCTTGGAGAAACTTGATGTCATTAAAAACACTATACAATTTACCAAATGAAGTCAGTTCTCCTCTTCCTGTTCAGTTCTGAGTGCCTGAAGATTATTTCTCACTTCCTAGACTCACTTCCCATATGCTTATATCCTATTTGAAATATTCTCTTGTACTCTAAATTCTCTTATATTCTATAATTATATTCTCTATAAACTCTTTCAAAAGAGTGCACGTGCCTTATGGAGAAGGGCTATATAGAATTTCCTTTTGCAAATCTCTGAGTACAGAGTCTGGATCATAGTTATTCTTTGTACTTCATTTTGAAGACCAATAACATCATGGATGATGCCTTGACTTGTACATGAATTAGATTTAAATAAGACAGAGTTGCATGAAGTCATCAGTCTCACTTTCTCTTCCAAGTCATCACAATTAAGTGGCAAGACAAAAGTCAGGAAGACTGGTGATGGCCTGGGATGCAATGAATGATCTTGATGTCTTTGATGTCTGCCCAAGCTCTAAGCACTTCATAGCACTTGCTTCAGCTGTCTTCATGGCCATTGGGACAAATTGTTTTCATCTACTCATTCTGCTCAGGGAAGTCTTCACATCCTTGGGGGAGACATCCCTCTTACTCACTGACAGGTTGAAGGCTAGTCATTTACCCTTAATCTGGTTTAGCCAATAGAAAATATTTAATAAATACTTGTTTCCTTTCTTTTCTTCAATCTCAGGAAACAACATAGTGTTTTTCACATAGCAACAGAAACAATTTTTGATGGAATTATTTAAGGAAAAAAATACCAGTTTTTCACCTTATCTTTTGAAATCAGATCCAGGCCTAAATTATCCAGATTACTTAAATTACACACACACACACACACACACACACACGTACACATGTGACCACACATGTACATGTATGTGCACAAGGCTACATGTGTGTATTGTGCAGACAGACATAGTTTGGACAATTACCACAGAATAGGCAAGGCAACTTTCCAGGATGCTATAAAAGTAATGAGGTGGAACAATGGATAGAGTACTAAACTTGGAATCAGAAATACCTAGAGTTCAAAATCTGTCTCAGCTATTTATTAGCTATATGACTATGGACAAATTACTTAACTTTAATGAACCTCAATTCACCCATCTCTAAAAAAGAAAATAATATCTATATCATACATACATACATATATAACACATATATGCATATTTACATACACATGTAATTCATATGTCTATCTCCTAGAGTTTGGGGAGGATAAAACTAAATAATACTCATTAAAGTGTTTCGCAAACTTTAAAACATTATATAAATGCTAGCAATAATGAGAGTGATGATGATGATGGTGATGATGATGATGATGATGTCAGATAATAGGAAGATCTCACATGCAAAATATAAGGTAGGTAAACAATTTCTGGCACCTTGATAAGGAGACCAAAAAACCAGTAGGAGGAAGGTAGTCCATGGAATGGGTCAGAAGATGTGCTCAAATTCTTCCATGTCTGAACTTTGATGTGAAAAGCCCAAAGGTGTTTGAGCAGAAAGACTCCTAAGCAACATTTTAATGGAAATTTAAAATTAGGGAAGTGTTTAAACTAACATATTTTAAGATGAAGTAAGGAAATTATCATCTGAAAAACCAAATAGAAGACCATTTATGGATCATGGAATGGGAAATGGTACAGAAACTAGAGATTAGGTTGAGTGAGGAATTTTAGCTCCAAAATATGCTGCCTCTCATTTGCCTTCATGAAAAGAATATTTAAAATTATTCATAAAATTTTGTAAGAGGCAAACTGTTGTTGTGTGGAAATCTGTGGATGCATAATTATCTAAAGATATGTTGAATTGACTCCTTTATCTGAATTTTATTCAGGTCCCAGGAGTACCTACAGTACATTCACTTTTTTTACTGTGTTCACCTTAATTGGAGCCTATCTACAGAGCCAGCAAATCATTGCTTCTTCTCCTATACTCTCCTGGTAGACACAATCCACAAACCAGAAATTTGATTGTCCAGTGAGTCTGATCCAAGTAACTTTTTTGTTTGTTTGTTTGTTTTGTTTTGTTTTTTTCTTTTCTTTTTTTTTAGGATTTTCAGAGATTTTCAGAGATTCAGTTCAATTTATGCCAAGTGACTGAGGAAAAATTAAACTACCATAGATATCATCCTTTACTCCTCACTATCTCTCATCCCTCATTTTCAATTAGTTGTTAAGTTTTACAACATTTCTTACATATGTCCCCTTCTCTCCTCTGACATTTCCACTACCTTGGTACAGTCCTATATCACTTCATAGCTAGACTATTACAAATGATTGATAGTCAGCTCCCCTTAACTCAAGTCTCCTACTCCAATCCCTTTTCCATTCTCAACTCTCAACTAAAATAGAGATGTGACCATGTTTTCCCCTTCCTCCCTCTAACATTCAATAAACTCTAGTGGTTCTCTGTTGCCACCAGGAGCAAATATAAATCCTCTGCTTGACTTCTAAAGATTTTTATATCTTGATCCCCTTCTATCTGTCCAGTCTTCTTACATCTTTTCTTCTTCATATCCTCTGTGATATGGTGACACTGATCTCTTGCTGTTCCTCTCAAAGGATTTAACACTGTGATTGCACTGTTAGTTGACTAACTAATGGATCCATCAACTTAAAAGGAGGTGATATATATTAAATATTGATAATTTTTATTCTTCTAGACTTGTCAGTATTCTATTCTTCACTGGATTAAAAGAGGAGTGGGTGAGAGTTTGACCTTCCCTGCAAGGTGTCTCACAATCTCTGCCACACACCAACATAGAAAGGATATTTATCAACACACAACATTTCTTAAAACAGAAATTTCATTCACTCAGGCTGGTGAAATACTTCACTGTCTTGCTATGTGCTTTGGAGCAAAGATTCCTTCTAAAGTCCAGAGTACAGAGAATGATATGATTTACATTTTTTTTGTATTTTATTTATTATTTTATCCCAGTTGTATTCAAAACTATTTTTTACATTTGTTTTTAAAATTTTTGAGTTCTTTCTCTCTTTTATTCCTACTTACAATTAAGAAACCACTTGTCAAGTTATGAAAAATATTTCCATTGAAGTCAAATTGTAAAAGAAAACATAGATATCTCACCCTAATGAAAATATATACCCTCAAGAAAAATTAAATTAAAAAAAGAGAGAGAAAAGAGAGAATGTTTCAATCTGTATTTAGATACAATTAGTTCCTTCTCTTGGTATGGATAGGCTTTTCATCATAAGCCTCAGAGTAGTCATGGATGATTGTATTACTGAGAATAGCAAAATCATTTACAGCTGATCATCCCAGAAAATTTCTATTACTTTTTACACAATACATTTTACTTTGCTTGAATTCAACACTTAGTAATGGTGTTATTAGGTCAAAGGATATGCATGAATTTATATAGCTCTTTGGACATAGATCATATCTTTGATCATTTTCAATTGGAACATGGTTCTAATTTCATAAATTTGACTCAATTCCCTCTATGTCTGAAAAATGAGGCCTCAAAATTCTTTTTTTACAATTACTATTGATAATTGTATTTCCTCTCATTTATTCTCTCTTTCCTATCCCATCCCTTGTCAAAAGTGTTTTGGTACTGATCACTCCTTCCCCCATATGTCCTCTCTTTTATCACCCTCCCCCCCCTTCCCATATCCCATTCCTCTCCAATTTTTCTGCAGGTTAAGGTCGATTTCTATACCAATATTGAGTATATCTGTTATTTCCTCTTCGAGCCAATTCTGATCAGAGTTAAGTTTTTCTCATTTACCCTCTTCTTCCCCTTTTCTCCTTCATTGCAAAAGCTTTTTCTTGACTCTTATTTTATGGCAAACAATTAAAACCATTACACTTCTCCCTTTTTCTTTCTTCTTTCACTCCTTAATGCCATCATCTAAAAGAAATAGATATTATCCCTTCATATTCAATTCACATCTGTCTATGTATATTCCTTATAACTACTATAATAAGGAGAAAGTTCTAATGAGTTGCCAGTATCATCCTCCCATGTAGGAATGTAAACAAATAAAACCTTATTAAGTCCTTTATGATATCACTTTCCTGATTACTTCCTTATGCTTCTCCAGAGTCCTATATTTGAAAATCAGATTTTCCATTCAGCTCTTGTCTTTTCATTAAGAATGCTTGAAAATTCTCTCTTTCATTGAATGACCATCTTTTTTCTGAAGAATATATTCAGTTTTGCTGGGTAGGTGATTTTGGGTTGTAATCCTAGCTCCATTGTTCTCTGGAATATCATGTTCTAAGCCCTCCAATCCTTTAACATAGAAGCTGCTAAATCTTATGCTCTCCTTACTTTGGATCCACTATATTTGGATTATTTCTTTCTGGATGCTAGCAATATTTTCTGGGACCTGGAGCTCCAAAATTTGGCTATTATATTTCTGGGAGTTTTCATTTTGGGATCTCTTATAGAAGATGATTTGTAGATTCTTTCAGTTTCTGTTTCACTCTCTGGTTCTAGATTATCAGGACAGTTTTCCTTGATAATTTCTTTAAAGATAATGTCCAGGTTCTCTCTCACTCACTCTCTCTCTCTCTCTTTTTTTTTTTTATTGTGATTTTCAGGTAAACCAGTAATTTTTAAATTATCTCTCCTGGATCTATTTTCCAGGTCAGTTGTTTTTTCAATGAACTATTTCACATTTTTTTCTATTTTTTAAATTTTGATTTATTGTATCTTGATTTCTCATAAAGTTATTAGCTTTCATTTACTCAATTCTAATTTTTAAGAAACTATTTTCCTTAATGAGCTTTTGTACCTCCTTTCTAAATTGACCAGTTTTGCTTTTTAAGACATTCTTCTCCTCATTAACTTTTTGTATTTCCTTTTGTATTACTCTCAATTTTTTTCCTAATTTTTCCTCTATCTCTTTTATTTGATTTTTGAAATCCCTTTTGAGATCTTTCATGGCCTGAGCCCAATTCTTATTTTTCTTAGAGGTTTTAGATGTAGGAGCTTTGACTTTGTTAGTATTTTCAGAGTGTGTGCTTTGATCTTCCTTGTCACTGTAAAACCTTCAATGATCAGAAACTTTTTCTGTTGTCTGCTCATCTTCCTAGCCTATTACTTAAATTTTAACTCTTTGTTAAAGAAGGGTTCTATTTCCAGGGTGAATGGTGCATTGTCCCAAGCTTTAGAGGTTTTGTACAGATTTTTCAAAGATTCTTCTAGAAATCTGATCACAAGCTCTCCTTTCTGCCATATCTATGTAAGGAGGGTCTCTGTCCCACTATAGCTGTAAGATCCAATGTGCTAAAGCAACAGAGTCCTGCTTTGCTGATGCTAGTTGTTCTGACACTGCCTTCACTGAAATTGTATGCTGGATTCCCACCCTGATGTGACAGATCTTTTCTGCTGATCTTCTAAATTGCCTTCATCTGGAAAATGTTCTGCTCCATCTTTTTGATGTTTGATGCTCTAAAATTTGTTTAGTCATTATTTTAAAAAATTTGGAGCAGTTGGGGGAGAGATTGGGTGAGTTCTTGACTTTACTCTGCCATCTTGGCTCTGAGATCCATTTACATTTAGATATTAGTTTTACTCCAAGTGCTCTTGAAAAGATGAATTTCTCTTTTGACTCATTTTTTTTTTGTTATTTTTGTGTCTTTTCAGTCATATTAGACTGTTCATGATCCTATTTGGGGTTTTCTTGGCAAGGATGCTGGAGTGGCTTGCCATTGCCTTCTCCCCTTCATTTTCCAGATGAGCAAACTGAGGGAAACAGGGTTAAATGATTTGCCCAGGGTCATACAACTAGTAAGTTGCATTTCAATTTGAGTCTTGACTCTAGCCCAGTACTCTATTCACTGTGCTACCTAGCTGTCCCAAGTGCTCATCATAGCGATCACCATAATAATAGTTGACATTTACATAGTCCTTTAGGTCTTAAGGTGGCAAAGTATGCTAGGCTCAGAAGCAGAAAGATCTGAGTTAAAATCTGATCTCAGATGCAACTGGTTATATGGTCCTAGGCAAGTCAATTAACCTACCTGCCTCAGTTTCTATAAACTGTAGAATGCAGAAGATAAAAACACTTATCTTCCAGGATTTTTGTCAGGATTAAAATATTTTATAAATTTGTATAAAAGCATTTAGTAGAGTATCTGACACATAGTAGGGCTTGACAAATTATTACTTCCTTCCTTTCTTTTCTCATTTGAGTCAAAAAGGCTCTGGGAGGTGGGATTTTAGAAAATCTCCTTGAATCTGGCCTCTGTAAAGATCCTACCTGAGGGAAACAGGACAAACAGCTTGATTCTGTTATCTAGGTGGGGCTGATTGAGTCCAGAGTTGGAGAATTTCAACCCTATTGAATTGAAGAAACACCCATTCAATTCCAAGATTGTCTATTCTGATTCCAGCTCAAACTCCACCCACCAGTCCCTATCAGAAGCAGGCCTCAGATTGTAGCCAAAGCTTCTATTATAAAAAGAGCCAATTTTAAACCCAGTCCTTGCAGAGGACCTAACATGCCATATCATGCATGCCATACTATGCCAAGGAAATCTCTGCCTGTTGAAATAATATTCTCTTTCAGCATTACCCTCTCTTTATCTCATTCATCTATTTCCCTAACAAGATTTTATATTTCTCTGTTGGGACCTTGCTACTAAGGAATTCAGCCTTTCTATTCATGCATAGCAAAGGTTGACTTCCCAATGCTAATAATAAACTTCTTTTTATCAGTCTAGCTTTTTGGGTTCATAAATTCCTTTACAAAGGACCTCTGTGCCACCAAAAGGTTTTAAAAATACCAGTTGACTGCCTACTATATGTTAAAAATATTGCTAGACTTTGATGTGAGTATACCAATGAATAAGGGATGATCTTGCCTCCAAATAGCTTATTACCTAGTAATATTTGTTAGAGGCAGATTATCTTAGTTGATAGTAAAATGTATGTACAAGTCTCACTTCTAATTTACTGTGGGATTCTAGGCAAATTAATTAATTTTTGAGTATCCCTTCTTTAAGCTGAAAAGCAGATACCAGCCTGCATTGACAGATGGATCTTTTTCGTAGTGAGTTTCCTATACCAATGAAATCACAAGTGTAATTTAGTAGGAAAAATGTAATGAGCATATACTATATTCTCTCAGTCCTGCAGTAAGCAGTGGGGAGGGGGGAGGGAGGACTACAGAATATTTTTGTTGTCAAGAAATTAAAATCTAATTAGGGGTATATGTCAAACATATCTTACTTTCATAGTTAAACCCATCCTGTAAAGGAAAAAACTCAAAGAGATAGTTCAGATCTTATTTAGGATAATGCCCATCTCTCTCTCTCTCTCTCTTTTTTTTCTCAACCTACATTATGGCCATCTTACTTGACCTAATATATAAAATGGAGAAAAACACTATTTTCTTCCTCTAGATTCCAAGGTCAGGGCTGTAGTAGTGATTGAATTTTCTTTATCCCTCGATCCCTGGGAAAACTTTATCCCTTCTGCCAATGAACACAGATTACAGCTATGAGGGGCTGTTTTCTTAAGAGTTGCCCAACTCCACATTGCTGATGCAACTGACAATTTGTCTCCATCAAAGCCAGACTTCTTGCGAAGTGTTCTTGATAGTATTCATTTACTCCATTTTCCTGATAGCCAAAAGAATATTCAAAATGGCAACATTCCTCACTAGAAAGACACAGTCTTTTCATCACCACATATGCCTGGATTTCCTCAGCCTCTCCTTTTATAAAATTGTCAGTAGATCAGATGATGGATGGTTCATTGCCAGGATTTATCAGGTTGATTTTCCTGAGAAGTCATAATTGTTCTCATAAAGTGGCCTCCACATCTTTAGGTTTCAAGCTCATTATCATTAAAACAACAACTTGTTTTCTCATATTTAAAATATTATTCTGAGATATCTCTTTTAAAATAATAATGATATAAAAAAGGAAAAATGATCCACATGTGTAAAAATGTTTATAGCAGCCCTTTTTGTTGTGGCAAGGAACTGGAAACTGAATGGATGCCCATCAGTTGGAAAATGGCTGAATAAGTTATAGTATATGAATGCTAAGGAAGAATATTGGTCTACAAGAAATAATAATTTCAGATAAGCAGGACAATTTCAGAAAAGCCTGGAGGGACTTATATGAACTGATGCTAAGTGAAGTGAGTAGAATCAAGGAAACATTGTACATGGCAACAACAATATTATATGATGATCAATTCTGATGCATGTGGCTCTTTTCAACAGTAAGGTGACTCAGGCCAGTTCCAATGAACCAGTTATGGAGAGAGCCAACTGCACCCAGAGAGAGCACTCTGGGGACTAAGTGTAGATCACAATACAGTATTTTCACTTTTGTTGTTGTTTACTTGCTTTTTTCTCATTTATTTTTCCTTTTTGATCTGATTTTTCTTATACAGCATCATAATTGTAGAAATATGTATAGAAGAATTGCACATGTTTGACATATATCAGATTACTGCCTTCTAAGGGATGGGATTGGGGAGAAGGAGAGAAAAAATTTGGAACACAAGGCTTTGCAAATGTGAATGTCCAAAACTATCTATGTATATATTTTGAAAGTAAAAAGCTATTAAAATAAATTTAAAAATAAAAATTTAAAAAATAATAATAATAAAGAATAAGTAACAATAATAATAAAATGACATTTCTATAACAGAACTTTACATATTATCACATTTGATGTCTCAGCAACTTAATGAGAAAGATGCTATTATTATATACCTTTGAGATAAGGAAACTGAGGCTGTTCAAGGTTAAATCCAGGATCACACAGCTAGTAAATATTTGAAGTTAGATTTGAATTCAAGCTTTTTCAGACTCAAATGCCAATACCCTACTCACATCACAAGAGTGTCCTTGCTTTGAAAAGAATACTATAATTTTATTGTTTGCCTCACATGCACCCAGAATGCCTAGAAAATCAGAACAAGGGTTTTGGTAATTTCTGAAGTATATGCCATTCCTGGGGCTGATCAGATGGAACCTGGGCAACTACTTTTCTTTTCTCTTCTGTTCTTTTCTTTGGCAATTGGAGTTAAGTGACTTGCTCAGGGGTTACACAGCTAGGACACATTAAACATTTGAGGCCAGATTTGAAGTCCTCCTGACTTCAGAGCTGGTGCTCTATCTACTGCACCACCTAGCTGCCTCTGGGCAACTACTTATTGAAAATATTTTAGAGTAGATATTTGTTCTAAGAGAATGTTGGACTAGATCATTTCTGAGGTCACTTCCCACTCTGAAGAATTTGTGGTTCAATTTAATTTTAATGTTCAATTTTTTTTTCCTTAGAGAATATTGGAAAACTTAATCACTCTTAGAGAGTTTGCAAACACTCTTCTCCATCTCCCTTCTTTGTTCACAGCAATCCAAGGGGATCATAAATGCAATATCCTAAGTTTTTGTGATTATAATTAATGATGATATTTAATGACCATAAAAGCAATATTTTAAATATTTTAAATAAATGACATTAGGCAGGTAAAAAGTGACTCTAACAACTGCAGCCAAGCTGCATAACTATGATGGTCAAGAACTACAGGTGGTATTATGAAAAGAGAATTAGAAATCAGCTTGTTCTGATTATAAATTCGTATTTTCTTTAAAAAAATTATTTATTTCAAGAAACATTTCCTAATTACATGTAAAAAGTATTTTTGACAATAATGTTTTAAAGATTTTCAGTTGCAAATACTCTTCCTTTCTAAAATATCTAATGGGAGAGACAATATGTAAACAACTATGTACAAATAAGATATGCACAATGTAAATTTGAGATTATTTCAAAGGGAAGTATTAAGGATTGGGAAAGGCTTCCTATAAAAGTACTTCCTATAAAAGGTACTTTAACTGAGACTAGAAGGAAGTCAGAGAATCCAGAAAGCAGAGATGAGGAGGGAGAGAATCACAGAGAACCACAGACAGTGAAAATATCTGCACGTTGGGAAATGGAATAAAGAGGCCAATGTTACTGGATCATCACAGCTTCTTAAACTGTGGTCTGCAATCTCATATGGGGTCTTGTAACTGAATGTAGAAGTCATGAAATTGTGATTTATTATCAGTAAATGTCTGATTTGTATATCACTATATACCTGGAGTCATGCAAAAATTTCTCAGGCAAAAAGAGGATGCAAGGGGAAAAGTTTAAGAAACCCTGTTATAAAACATGGAGAGGATTAAGATGTAAGAAGGCTGGAAATAGAGAAGAAGGCCAGGCTGTGAAGGTAACAGCCAAGCAGAGGATTTTGTATTTGATTCTGGTGACAATAGATAACAACTGGATTTTATTGAATGATGTGTGTGTGTGTGTGTGTGTGTGTGTGTGTGTGTGTGTGTGAAATTCAGAGATGAACTTTGAGAATTACAGTTGGATAACTGAGTGGAAGAAGGATTAGGGTAGGAAGAGATTTAAGGTAGGAAGAATAATCAGCAATCTATAGTTATATTCCAAGTATGAAATGATGAGGGCTTATACTAGGTTGATGGAAGTGACAGAGAAATAAGGGAATGTATTCAAGAAATGTAAAGTTAGAGCTGGCAGGACTTGGCAACTGATTGAATGAAGGAGGGAATACATTAAGTAAAGATGACACCTAAATTATAAGCATAAATAACTAGTAAGATTATGTTACCTTTGACTATAATAGAGTTCACCTTTCACTTTCAAAGAGAACCACTGACTTCACACTAATGAAGGGTGATATCTTGGTTTGTGAATTAATAAGATTTAAATGATGCTGAATTGCATAAAGTCCTCGGCCTCACTCTTTTGGAGACACTGAATGCCAGTGGCAGGACAAAGGTCAAGACAAGATGATGTTGGGATACAGTGATTGATTCTGGTGTCTTTGATGTCTGACTAAGATCTAAGCTCTCCAAAGTCCCTGCTTCACTGTTTTCAGAAACATTGGGACAAATTGTTCTCATTCATCCATTCTTCTTAGGTGAGGAAGAGTCTCCACATGCTTAGGAAAGAAATCTCCTAAACTAACAAATGGATTTGAAGTCTCTCAGTTACCCTCAACCTGCTTTTGCTTATCTGTCCAATGTTACTGCTATGCATGATAAATTGTTGAGCACCATAAGTAAGAGTCGAGTGCCAGATAGATACCAAAGATAAATGAGCAGCCCTGGAAAGGCTCAACAAGTCCTCAACCACTGGTGCTAGTTTTCCTTGAACACTCCAACTTTAAGTATAATAAAAAAAATTAGGAAGAAGAAGGTTTGGGAAGAAAGAGAAGAAGTTCATCTTTAGATATGCAGAGGGGTATATAAGACATCTATTTCTATATGTTCAATAGACAGTAGGAGACTGAGACTAGAAGGTGAAAGGAAGGGTTAGAGCTTAACAAATAGATCTGATTTCTTCGACAAAGAGATCTAACTCAGTTTCAATTGATCAAGGATGGACAGAAGCAGCTACACCCAAAGAAAAAACACTGGGAAATGAATGTAAACTGCTTGCATTTTTGTTTTTCTTCCCGGGTTATTTATACCTTCTGAATCCAATTCTCCCTGTGCAACAAGAGAACTGTTTGGTTCTGCATACATATATTGTATCTAGGATATACTGTAACCTATTTAACATGTATAAGACTGCTTGCCATCTGGGGGAGGGGGTGGAGGGAGAGAGGGGAAAAATTGGAACAGAAGTGAATGCAAGGGATAATATTGTAAAAAATTACCCTGGCATGAGTTCTGTCAATAAAAAGTTATTTAAAAAAAAAGAGAGAATCAAATAAATCAAGGAAATTTCTCAAGGTAAAAAAAAAAATAGATCTGAGAATTATTTGAATTCCATTAGATTATAACCTCCTTGAGGACAGGGACTATCTTTTGCCTCTTTTTGTGTATTTCCCTGGAACTTAGCAAATAGTAGATGCTAAATTAATGTTTATTGATCTGAATAGAAGTAATAATTGAAATCCAAGAAAGCTAATGATAAGCTGAAATAGGATGCAGAGAACACCTATTACTCTTTACTATTAGGAGGCCTTGTGAAAAAGTGAGAAACTCTTTTAACTTTTGTGGGGATTAAAATTATCCCAACTACAATAAAAGAGACTGAGGCAGAGCTTTGAGCCAATGGTACTTTATAAAAGGGTCCATGGTCCTCTCTAATAAAGAGGACCTTAGATGCCTCTTCTTTTCAGAGCTCTCTCTCTCTCTCTCTCTCTCTCTCTCTCTCTCTCTCTCTCTCTCTCTCTCTCTCCTCCTCCTCCTCCCTCCCTCCCTCCCTCCCTCCCTTCATCTATCTATCTATCTATTTATATAAAATAGGGCTAGATATCTAGTCATTCTGGAACAGCTATACCAAATACAGAGTAACTCCATTCATTTACATGTGATTCATAAGCTAAAATAAGCAAAACAACATGTCACTAGAGTCACAAATGGAGTAAAGGAAGGAATATGAATATCTTCACACAAGATGGATAGGATTCTCAAGGAAATTGTGCAAGCTATCACAGTTAGTTATCTAAGCTGTTCAACAATGATCCCATGCTTCTATCTGACAAGAAGTTGGTCTGGAGGCACAAAAAATATTTTGAGGAACTTCTCATGTAGTTGAATCACTTCTTCCATGCTGGGTTTGGTCACCATGACAAGGAAAAACAAGGATGGACTTTAGTTAACTTCCTATATTTAAACAATATAGTAAGAATCTGCTGCTCATAGCTTTATAGCCTTATATACAGAACTTTGATATGATTATATCAAATTGATTAATATGATTGGAATAAAATATGGGCCAAAATAAATCATCTCTCACACTTTAAACTTTAAAATGATATTTTCCTTAGAACTTTATCTTTCTGGAGATGCTTCCTAGTGTACAAAATGCTCACTAAACAAGTATATCCTTCATCATTTCAATTCAACAATCACCTATTTATCAATAATGATCTATTTTTCTCTATGAAGGTTTGGAAAGAACATTGGTTTTGGAGTCAGAGGCTATGATTTCACATTTCAGTATTAATGTTGACTTTATACTTATGATTTAATCTCCTTGGGTTTATGTTTTTTAATTTGTAAAGTGAAGGGGTTGAACTGGATGATCTCACACATTCCTTCCACCTGTAAATCTATAGTGCTGTGAATAACATATGTGTCTTGTATTTTTTCCAATGATGATAAGGGATTACACTCTGCTATTCATATTTTCTTTCATGATTCCCATCGTGATTCATGTATACAAATAGCCAACCAAAGTTAAGGGTATAATTTTTGGCTGGAAAAAATTGTTTGTATGAATCCAAATGGCATAGATGGAACATAAACCCCAATCTTAATACTAATCCATTTATGCAAAGACATCAATATGTATTCTTAATAATGTCATAGTGATGCTACAGCTGATAACATTATACATTGGTAGGATTAATTGTTATCATACCAGTACTTTGGGTCATATTTTTACTCATATTAAAGTTCTTCTCTAGGATTGACTTCTCTAGGATTAATACTATTTTCTTCCAGGTCCTAGATCACCATTTTCTGTTTTATGGGCACTATTATTATTTTTGTATGTTCTCTATTGTCAGTCTGGTAAGGCTTATGAAGTCTTTTTTCAGAATAATATATTTTAAAAATCAACAATCAAAGGAAATACAAAAATTTTAGTTAGAAATTAATAAAAGTAAAGATGTATAAAGATTTTTTTTCTCATCCACATTCATGGACCCTTTGGGGAAGGTGGGAAAGTCTTTGAATTCCATTCATTTTTGTAATTGATATTAAGCGGCTTTAGGAATTGGGGAAATTCTAAAAAAAATTTAAAAAGGTATAACATCTAAATTTATTTGTATAAAAATGAGAATAAATCTGAAGGTGCAATAGTAAAATTTTTTCTTTGAACATCCCTTGAAATCTGAATGTCTCAACTTATCCTCAGACCCCTATCCTTTTCTAATATGCATGAAGAGCTGAATGTAATTCTCTCTTTTTTTTTTCTTTTTAATTTTTATTTAATAATTACTTTATATTGACAGAATCCATGCCAGGGTAATTTTTTTACATCGTTATCCCTTGCACTCATTTCTGTTCCGATTTTTCCCTTCCCTCCCTCCACCCCCTCCCCTAGATGGCAAGCAGTCCTATATATGTTGGATATGTTGCAGTATATCCTAGATACAATATATGTTTGCAGAACCGAACAGTTCTCTTGTTGCACAGGGAGAATTGGATTCAGAAGGTATAAATAACCTGGGAAGAAAAACAAAAATGCAGATAGTTCACATTCGTTTCCCAGTGTTCTTTCTTTGGGTGTAGCTGCTTCTGTCCGTCATTTATCAATTGAAACTCAGGTCTCTTTGTCAAAGAAATCCACTTCCATCAAAATATGTCCTCATACAATATTGTTGTTGAAGTGTATAATTATCTCCTAGTTCTGCTCATTTCACTTAGCATCAGTTCATGTAAGTCTCGCCAGTCCTCTCTGTATTCATCCTGCTGGTCATTTCTTACAGAACAATAATATTCTATAATATTCATATACCAAAATTTACCCAGCCATTCTCCAATTGATGGGCATCCATTCATTTTCTAGTTTCTAGCCACTACAAACAGGGCTGCTACAAACATTTTGGCACATACAGGTCCCTTTCCCTTCTTTAGTATTTCTTTGGGATATAAGCCCAATAGAAACACTGCTGGATCAAAGGGTATGCACAATTTGAAAATTTTTTGGGCATAATTCCAGATTGCTCTCCAGAATGGTTGGATTCGTTCACAACTCCACCAACAATGCATTAGTGTCCCAGTTTTCCCGCATCCCCTCCAACATTCATCATTATTTTTTTCTGTCATCTTAGCCAATCTGACAGGTGTGTAGTGGTATCTCAGAGTTGTCTTAATTTGCATTTCTCTAATCAATAATGATTTGGAACACTCTTTCATATGAGTGGTAATAGTTTCAATTTCATCCTCTGAAAATTGTCTGTTCATATCCTTTGACCATTTATCAATTGGAGAATGGCTTGATTTCTTATAAATTTGAGTCAGTTCTCTATATATTTTGGAAATGAGGCCTTTATCAGAACCTTTAACTGTGAAGATGTTTTCCCAGTTTGTTGCTTCCCTTCTAATCTTGTTTGCATTAGTTTTGTTTGTACAAAGGCTTTTTAATTTGATGTAATCAAAATTTTCTATTTTGTGATCAGTAATGGTCTCTAGTTCATTTTTGGTCACAAATTTCTTTCTCCTCCACAAGTCTGAGAGATAAACTATTCTATGTTCCTCTAATTTATTTATAATCTCGTTCTTTATGCCTAGGTCCTGGACCCATTTTGATCTTATCTTGGTATATGGTGTTAAGTGTGGATCCATGCCTAATTTCTGCCATATTAATTTCCAATTATCCCAGCAGTTTTTATCAAATAATGAATTCTTTTCCCAGAAGTTAGGGGCTTTGGGTTTGTCAAACACTAGATTGCTATAGTTGACTATTCTGTCTTGTGAACCTAACCTTTTCCACTGATCCACTAATCTATTTCTTAGCCAATACCAAATGGTTTTGGTGACTGCTGCTTTATAATATAATTTTAGATCAGGTAGAGCTAGGCCACCTTCATTTGATTTTTTTTTCATTAATTCCCTTGAGATTCTCGATGTTTTATTATTCCATATGAATTTTGTTGTTATTTTTTCTAGATCATTAAAATATTTTCTTGGAAGTCTGATTGGTAAAGCACTAAATAAATAGATTAGTTTAGGGAGTATTGTCATCTTTATTATGTTCGCTCGGCCGATCCAAGAGCACTTAATATTCTTCCAATTATTTAAGTCTGACTTTATTTGTGTGGAGACTTTTTTATAATTTTGCTCATATAATTCCTGACTTTCCTTTGGAAGATAGATTCCCAAATATTTTATGGTATCAACAATTATTCTGAATGGAATTTCTTTTTGTATCTCTTGCTGTTGGGTTTTGTTGGTGATGTATAAAAATGCTGAGGATTTATGGGGATTTATTTTGTAGCCAGCTACTTTGCTAAAATTATGAATTATTTCTAATAGCTTTTTAGTAGAATCTCTGGGGTTCTCTAGGTATACCATCATATCATCTGAAAAGAGTGATAGTTTGGTTTCCTCATTGCCTACTCTAATTCCTTTAATATCTTTCTCGACTCTTATTGCCGAGGCTAGTGTTTTTAATACGATATTAAATAATAATGGTGATAGTGGGCAACCTTGCTTCACTCCAGATCTTACTGGGAAAGGTTCCAGTTTTTCCCCATTGCATATGATGCTTACTGATGGTTTTAAATATATGCTCCTGACTATTTTAAGGAAAAGTCCATTTATTCCTATGCTCTCAAGTGTTTTTATTAGGAATGGATGTTGGATTTTATCAAATGCTTTTTCTACATCTATTGAGATGATCATATGGTTTTTGTTTGTTTGGTTATTGATATAGTCAATTATGCTAATAGTTTTCCTAATATTGAACCAGCCCTGCATTCCTGGTATAAATCCTACTTGGTCATAGTGTATTATCCTGGGGACGATTTTCTGTAATCTTTTTGCTAATATTTTATTTAAGATTTTGGCATCAATATTCATTAGGGAGATTGGTCTATAATTTTCTTTCTCTGTTTTTAGCCTACCTGGTTTAGGTATCAGTACCATGTCTGTGTCATAAAAGGAGTTTGGTAGGACTCCTTCAATCCCTATTTTTTCAAATAGTTTATTTAGCATTGGAGTTAATTGTTCTTTAAATGTTTGGTAGAATTCACATGTAAATCCATCTGGTCCTGGGGATTTTTTTCTTAGGGAGTTGATTGATAGTTTGTTCTATTTCTTTTTCTGAGATGGGACTGTTTAGGATATTTACTTCTTCCTCTGTTAGTTTAGGCAAGCTATATTTTTGGAGGTATTCTTCTATTTCATTTAAGTTGTTGAATTTATTGGCATAAAGTTGGGCAAAGTAACTCCTAATTATTGCTCTAATTACCTCTTCGTTAGTGGTGAGTTCTCCCTTTTCATTTTTAAGACTAACAATTTGATTTTCCTCTTTCCTTTTTTTAATCAGATTTACTAAGGGTTTGTCTATTTTGTTGGTTTTTTCATAGAACCAACTCTTAGTTTTATTAATTAATTCAATAGTTTTTTTACTTTCAATTTTATTGATCTCTCCTTTTATTTTTAGAATTTCAAGTTTAGTGTTTGACTGGGGGTTTTTAATTTGTTCCTTTTCTAGCATTTTTAATTGCAAACCCAATTCATTGACCTTCTCTTTCTCTATTTTATACAAATAGGCCTCTAGAGATATGAAATTTCCCCTTATTACCGCTTTGGCTGCATCCCATACATTTTGGTATGATGTCTCATTATTATTGTTTTCTTGGGTGAAGTTATTAATTATGTCTATGATTTGCTGTTTCACCCAATCATTCTTTAGTATGAGATTATTTAGTTTCCAATTATTTTTTGGTCTACTTCCCCCTGGTCTTTTGTTGAATGTAATTTTCATTGCATCGTGGTCTGAAAAGGATGCATTTACTATTTCTGCCTTACTGCATTTGAGTTTGAGGTTTTTATGTCCTAATATATGGTCAGTTTTTGTATAGGTTCCATGAACTGCTGAAAAGAAAGTGTATTTCTTTCTGTCTCCATTACATTTTCTCCAGATATCTATCATATCTAACTTTTCTAGTATTCTATTTACCTCTTTGACTTCTTTCTTATTTATTTTGTGGTTTGATTTATCTAATTCTGAGAGTGCAAGGTTAAGATCTCCCACTATTATAGTTTTACTGTCTATTTCTTCTTGCAGCTCTCTTAATTTCTCTTTTAAGAATTTAGATGCTACCCCACTTGGTGCATATATGTTTAATATAGATAGTGCTTCATTGTCCATGCTACACTTTAGCAAGATATAGTGCCCTTCCTTATCTCTTTTAATTAGATCAATTTTTGCTTTAGCTTGATCTGAGATCAGGATGGCTACCCCTGCTTTTTTGACTTCACCTGAAGCATAGTAGATTTTGCTCCAACCTTTTACCTTTAACCTGCATGTATCTCCCTGCTTCAGGTGTATTTCCTGTAAACAACATATTGTAGGATTCTGGCTTTTAATCCATTCTGCTAACCGCTTCCTCTTTATGGGGGAGTTTACCCCATTCACATTTATGGTTAGAATGACCAATTCTGTATTACTTGCCATCTTGTTAACCCCGGTTTATGCTTTTCTCCCTTCTTTCCCCTTTCCCCCCTTCCCAGTATTAAGCTTGTGAGCACTACTTGCTTCTCACAGCTCTCCCTTTTTAGTATCCCTCCCCCCCCGCCTTAGAGTTCCTCCCCCTATCTTACCCCTTTCCCTCCCAGTTTCCGTATTCCCTTCCACTTAGCTTATTCCTTCCCTTTTCACTTTTCCCTTCTCACTTTTCAATGAGGTGGGAGAAGTTTCACCATAGATTGAATATGTCTTAAGATTTTTCACTTAAAGCCAATTCTGAAGGCAGTAAGATACCCACTATATTCATCCCCCTCCATTCTTTCTCTCAGATATAATAGGTTTCCTATGCCTCTTCATGAGATGTACTACCCCCACTTTACCCTTTTTCTGGTACAATGTCCTTTCCACATCAGTTTCTAGAACAAGGTATACATGTAATCTTTATACATCTATATAGTCCAAATATAGTTCCCAAGATTAATCTTTACCTTTTTAGATTTCTCTTGAGTTCTATATTTGTAGATCAAACTTTTTGTTAAGTTCTGGCTTTTTCATCAGAAATAGATGAAATTCGCTTACTTCGTTGAATGTCCATCTTCTTCCCTGGAAAAAGATGCTCATTCTCGCTGGGTAAATTATTTTTGGTTGCATACTAAGTTCCTTAGCCTTTTGGAATATCATATTCCAGGCCCTTCAATCTTTTAATGTGGATGCTGCCAGATCCTGGGTGATCCTTATTGTGGCTTGTTGATACTTGAATTGGGTTTTTCTAGCCGCTTGCAATATTTTTTCCTTCGTCTGAGGGTTCTGGCATTTGGCTACTAGATTCCTTGGTGTGTTGATTTTAGGATCCCTTTCAGTGGGTGATCGATGAATCCTTTCAATGTTTATTTTTTCCTCTGTTCCTATGACTTCTGGGCAGTTCTCTTTGATAATTTCCTGGAAAATAGTGTCCAGGCTCTTTTTTTCATCATTCTTTTCTGGGAGTCCAATGATTCTCAGATTGTCTCTCCTGGATCTGTTTTCCAGGTCTGTTGTCTTCCCCAGAAGGTATTTCACATTCTTTTCCATTGTTTGATTTTTTTGGATTTGCTTGACTGATTCTTCTTGTCTCCTCGAGTCATTCAATTCCAATTGTTCAATTCTGATTTTCAGTGAAGTATTTTCTTCACTCACTTTTTAAAAATCTTTTTCTAATTGTCCCATTGAGTTCTTTTGTTCTGTGGAATTTTTTTCCATTTCACCAATTTTGTTTTCCAGTTCACCAATCCTATTTTTCAAGGATTTTACTTCTTTATCCACTCTCTCTTTAACTGACTTCTCCAGGCTCTTTTGCCAAGCCTCCCTCTCCTTTTCCCATTTTTCTTCTAGCTCCCTTGTGAGAGCCTTTTTAATTACTTCTATGAGGTTCATCTGTGCTGAGGAACAGATGATCTCCTCCTTTGGGGATTCACCTGGGGACTGTTTTTAGTCTCCTCAGGATTTAGAGTCTGCTCTCTATCTGTATAGAAGCTGTCAAGGGTTAAAGTCCTCTTCAGTTTCTTGCTTATTCTGTCTAATAATCAAAGACAAACTAGCAAAGAAAAACAGAAAAAACTGGAGTCTTTCTTTGGGGGAGGGGCTGGGTGTGTTACCGAGCTTCTTCTCCAGACTGCGGGTGGCAGCAGTGAGGCACTAGCAGGACTGTGCTGCGCCTGCGCTCTGAGATCCCAGAGTGTGCCGAGTCACTGTTGGGGGGGAAGGGGGGACGGCCAGGTCCCGAGAGACTCCAGCTGTTGGGGTTATATTCTTCACCCCCGGTGTTTTTAGCTTCTCTGCTGGACTGCTGACTTTCTGCCGGAGCAAAGTATCTAATCCTGTAGCGAAGCTCTCCCTGCAGAGACAGCTGCGATCACTCCCCACCCCCTCTCCAGTCTGCTCCCGTGCTCTCACTGCCACTGCCCTCGGCCTGCGCCCGATCTCAAAGCATCCCAGCCCTCCAGTAAAGACAGACCTTTCTTGGCGAATCTCAAGGATGGCTTCTCTTGGTAACTATTTGTGGGTTTTTTTCAGTCAAGCATTAATTCAGAGGCTTGTAATGAAATGCATAGTGAGAGAAAGCATGGAGCTTACACAGCTGTGTGCCTCCTCTCCACCATCTTAACCGCAGCTGAATGTAATTCTCAATGTTTAATGGAATAGAGATTTTAAGAAAGTACCTCCTAATTTGTCTCAATCTCTTTCAGTTTTTTCAAATCTGGGAAGATCAGAATAACTTGTTAAAAATGAAATTGTTCATTGAAGCATCTTTTGTTTGTGTATCAAGTAGTTCATTTATCAAATATTTTAACTCTATGCAATATATTTCCTCTCTCCTGTCCCCAGTCTCCTCCCACCCAGTGATCCAAATGATAAAACAGAATTAAAATACATCATGTAAGTAATTTATAGTATTCAAGGGGAAAACTATCCCTCAAGTAGGTTCAGAGGATAGGTTCATTTTATCCAGGAAAACCATTTAGATAATAAAAGTGCTGAATGTTGGCTCAAGCAATAAACACAAGATGGCATATTTACGTCATGCGTCAAATCCTTCTAGATTTCTCTTACCCTAAAGCTTCTCATCTTGCTCTAAAATTATTAACTCATTTGTTCTTTAATTTATAGGAAAGATTAGTTATTTCTAATTAATAAAAATTGTAAACTTTAATTGCACTCTATTGAGGTTTGGTTGCATTAAATGAGTCCACTGGTGATCAAAAATGTATTACAAGAGGGAGTTGAGGCTAATATATCAACAAATGAGGAGCTATAAACATGATTAATATGCACATTAGACTTTCCTTATCACATTTTGTTGGCAGTTTTTATCCGGTCACAGCTGAAATTCCATTGAGTTCTTTCTCCTTTTGTATAAAATACAGATTATGTGGAGACAGCAGTCTGAGCAACGACAGTTTCATCTTGTCTGACCATTAATTATTATTGCTCTTTTGGTATTTCTTATCTATCACTGCTGAGAGATGCAGGGTTGTATTTTTATGGTCATTTTCCAGCAAGAAAACAAGCTTCAGAAGGATGATGCCTCCACATCTGGCTTCAGAGAGAGAGAAGTGAATGTTCATTATTATAAAGTCAGTGGAAATGGGGTGCCCAGATTTGCAGGTGTATTTAGTGGCAGGGAAGAGCATTGGATTTTGTTAAGCATTATTAACAATTGTGCTTCTGAGAAAAGTATACATCTGCCTTACTACCTTGTTAAAATGCCATAATTTAATTGTTATATAAGCTAGAAGTCAGTGTAAGAAATCCCTTCCCCATGAAAATGCAGATCCCCATTAAGTGAAATTTAGCATTTTTGTCTCAGTTATCTAAATTACTGCTTCTATTCTCCAGTCAACTTTTACTGATAGAAGACCCAAGTTCTAAGAATCTTTCTGTGAACCTGAAATTGGGAATGTGAGCATGTTCTGCTACTAGGAGTTTTTTTTTCCCCCTTAACAGAAAAGCCCATGAAACTTGTAATCATTCCTTAAAAGAAGTCATTAAAATGAAATTAACTACCCAAACTCCCTCCCTCCCCCCAAACCCAGAAGTTTATTTTAACCAAATTGTAAGCTTTACTCAAGTAAAGGGCAAATAGTGGTGATATTGGGGGAGGAGGAGTGGAAGAGAGGACGAGAGGACATAGGTTAAATTCCAGGCCTTGGTGATTTTATCAATTTAATAAATGAGAGAAAAGTAGGAAACCTGATTCACTAACTATAGCTGAGATAAAGAATAGATATGGTTTGATTTTCACTCTGAATTGCTCTGTGGTCTTGGGAAAATCAATCAATCTTCCTATGTCTCATTTCTCCATTTTAAAAATGTAATTAAAAAATTCTAGCTAATGGGAGTAAAAAAATTTTCACAATTGGCTGAAAGCATTGGCCCCAAGTGTGTGCATGCACGCACACACACACACACACACACAAACACATACACACATCCCTATAGAAATGTTTATGCAGGAACCAAATTCTTCTACTATTAGAAAGTCTGGTACATCATCTCCAAGAGTAAGGGGATCTTTTCATGAATGGTCGTGGTAAATTTTAAAAAATGATATTTTAGCTGCTGTAAGAGAAGCAAAATTTTGAAGAACCTAACAGTTTTATGCCATTAAGCTATATACTAGGAGAATTTGTCTAATAAAGCATCAACAAAAGACAATTTTTCATTGTGTACTAATATAGACTTTAGTGACAACTGCTACATCAGTTTTCTTCTCTCAAAGACTTCTAATATGCAAACTTGTATGTATCCAAATTAATGGCAAAAGAAACAGCTAGAGGGGAAAATTTAAATTTCAGGATAAATAAAATTACATAGATAAAAAATGCTTGCCTTGTGTAAGAACAACTTTAATAGTTTATATTATATTGACAGGGCTATGATATTTTAGCTGCTCAAAAGTGAAGCATACTTTTGAAGTACCTTACAGTTTTGTGCCATTGATATATATACTAGGAGAATCTGTTTAATAAAGTATCATTAAAAGACTGTTTTTCATTATTCACTGATATAGACCTTAGTGACATCTGATACATCAGTTTTCTTCTCTCAAAGATTTCTAATATACAAACTTGTATGAATCCAAATTGATGGCAAAACAAACAGAGGGGGAGAGTTAAATTTCAGGATAAACAGAATTATATAGCTAGAAAATGCTTGCCTTATGTAAGAACCTTAATGGTTTATATCATGTTGATAGGACTATGATTTTTTTAAACACTTTCTTTTTTTTTAATAACTTTTTATTGATACAACCCATGCCAGGGTAATTTTTTACAGCATTATCCCTTGCATTTACTTCTGTTCCGATTTTTCCCCTCCCTCCCTCCACCCCCTCCCCCAGATGGCAAGCAGTCCTTTACATGTTGAATAGGTTACAGTATATCCTAGATACAATATATGTGTGCAGAACTGAACAGTTTTCTTGTTGCACAGGGAGAATTGAATTCAGAAGCTATAAATAACCCGGGAAGAAAAACAAAAATGCAAGCAGTTTATACTCATTTCCCAGTATTCTTTCTTTGGGTGTAGCTGCTTCTAGGACTATGATTTTTAAAAGTAAAAAAAGTTGTACAATATCTAGTTCTCTGCTAAGATTTGATTTAAAAATGTGATAGGATAGACCTACATTACTGAAAACATCCCATTCTACACATTTTATCACTATTATCCTGTAAGTTTCTTGGCTCCTGTAATATAATTTGGTAGCAAACTTGGACAAATTGTGAGTTAAAAAATGTTTTTTTTATTCAGATTGAGTATTACTGACTTTTATGATGGGAGAGAAACAAAATTTCTTGTAAATACTCTATAATGTATTCGATAGAGTGATGATGTTGAAATTAGGAAAATCCTAGAGTGATATAGTCTTTGATACATACTAGCCATATAAATTTGGGTATGTCATTTAACTTTTCAGTGCCCCAACTCCACCTCTAAGAGGATGATTTAGCAATGAATTTTGCAATCCGCATTAATGGAGGGAATTTACACTCCAGGAATTCCCAATACTGAGAAAACCCAGTCTGGAATTTGTGCATTTATTATGTGGTGATCACAACTGTATTATATAAATATTAATAAGAATGACAATGAGAAGCAGCACTATATAATTGAGAAAGGGTTACTCTTGAACCCAGGGTGGCCTAGATTCAAATTCTGCCTCTTAAATATACTGAATGTGTGACCTTAAACAAATCATTTAACTGTGCTAGACAAATCTTTAAGATGACAAATTGCTGGGAAAGTGTTAACCTGAATTAATAAAAGTAGTCTCCTCTTAGAGTTTTTTCTACCAATAAAATAGTTTCAGTCCCTATCCTTATCTCTTAAGTATGGTGATGATGATGATGATGATCATAATATCTATACTATTAATGATAACAAAGCTATTATTTATATATAAAGATAATTCTTCTGACCCATTGCCAATAAGACATACATTTGTCTAGTTTTTCTAGAAATGGGGGTAGGTTTGCATTGAATTTATAGGCTTCCATGCTTATTTTACTAGGTGACTGGTTATGTGAATGTATAGGTTTGAATCCCTCCACTGAACCAGTTGCTTAATTTATGAAAAAAAAAAAAGAGAAGGTAAGTGACCCAGAGAAATGTCACAACTGGTACCTTGTCATCTATCAATTATACAATAACTTGACTAATTGAATTCCATAACCACAGATTATATGTCATACTTTTACAAACAGGTCCAAAAGTTGATTTTATCTCCCATGTCTACCACCAATAAAATTGTTCCAGAGAGGTTAAAGATCAGTGTCAAAGGTATTCAATTGTTAGTGGCAGTGTTTAGTAGGTTTTTCAATTTTTACTTTCTGGAAAGGATTTGTTTTTCTTCTTGTAGAAAATATTCCAGAGAAATAGGTAGAATTTTTGTTGTGTGGAATAGACAAAGAAGGATTATTTTACCAAGGTCCGCTAGTAAGACAGTGATAGGAAGAGAACCTTAGCTTAATTTTCTGCCTCATGTTTATACTGTAAAACCAAATTGTTTCTCTAAGGCAGAGATTCTCAAACATTTTGCTCCCAGAGCCCATTAAAGAGCTTTGGTTTATTGGGTAATATCTGTTTACATTTATTATGTCAGAAATTATTCTAATTCATAAAATTGTTCATAATTTTTCATCAAATTATCTTCATAAAATTATAAAAATAGTTTTGGTATTGTGAGCATCTTGGAAAGGACTCAGAAACCCCAAGCAAGTCTCTAGATCATACTTTGAGAACCTCTTTTCTGAGACCTTATTCCCCCTAGTAGCAACTTATAACGAATGTGCTTAGAAGATAGAAGATACTGAGAAGTTCCATTAAAAAACATTTCAACAACTATAGATTTTAAAGTGGTTAAACAAAAGTTTCCTTCTTTTAGAACTGTGTATGCAGGAATTTGTATTAATATAGCCCCAGCAACAGTTATGGAGAACATGTAGATGTAAGTGGCTGGGGAGGATAATAAGGGATTTCCAGATGGACTTCAACCATTTCTAGATGTGAAAATTCCCACAAATTCTTCCTTTTCAGTATCTGAAGCAGTTGCACAGGTAAAGTAAAAGTAATAATCTAAATCTTAACCTGAGGTTTGAGAGGGATCTGAGAATTCAGTTAAAATTTTGGTGACTGTATTTCAATATAATAGTTTTCCTTTGTAATCTAATGTTTTTTTTTTATCTTATACATTTAATAATATTATTCTGAGAAAGATCCTTGGGCTCCATCATACTTCAAAGGAATCCAAGACTCAAAAAAAAATTAAGAATCTCTGATTTAAAAATATGGGGTTTGTGCTTAGAAACTGAAAGCTAGAAGGCAGGAAACAAGCACAATAACAACCCTGAAGAGTAATGCTTGAAGGAGGAACATTAATCCTAAAATAATGGAGATAGATATAAACAGATAATAGATACAGAAAGACCTAGATCTTTGTAAAGACTAACAAAGAGATGGCAGAGATGAAAAAATGATAAGACTTGTCAGAGAGAACAAAGTCACTGTGTGCGAATCATTCACTTTAAGGGACTGGAGTCAGCAGGTCAAGTGTGGGTAACATTAAATATGAATAATGAGGAATAAAATAAGTAAAAAGCAAGTTCATTTAATAAATCACTTCTAGCATAACTTGGCTAGGGAGATAGGAAGGAAGGATTGTAGGCTAAACCATTATAGTCTGTCAAAAATGCAAAGAACTATCATTAAACATCAGTGTATATGTATTTAAAAAAAACAAAATAATGAATCACTTATTTATAATAAAAGAGAAGAGCCTTGTAATCATACTGAAGAAGGTCATGAATATCTCAAGCATGTAAAAAGTTACATTGGGATAAGATAAAATATTTGTGTAACAAAATAGCTAAAAAGCATGCAAGAAGGACAGGTAGGAGAATTCTCCGTGTTGGTTATTCCCCTGACTATATCTCTTGGACAATCTCTGGCATAAAGTTGGAGAATATTCCACTATCTGTCATTTTGACTGGCTAGAAAGCACCAAGGAAGAAGCTGATACAAAAGGGAGGGGAAAAGGGAAGGTCTGGAATGAAGATTTGGGCAGTGGTCCACATTTAGAGGTTAAGGGCCAGATCTCCTACTCCTTATGCATATTCCCATGGGGAGGTTTGCTGGCAGGAGGAGCATGGGATTGGCCCCTCGAGAGAAAAGGGGGGATGCCAAAGTCGGCCACTAACAACAGATTAAAGCCCAGTGTAAACAGTGTGCTAGACACATGTAGGTCACAGAGAGAGTGGTGATGTACAAGCATGAAGCCAGACAGGGACTTCAAACATTTAGAGGCTAGGAGATGAAGAACATAGCTCGGATGAGCCAGTAAAAACTAGAAGCAAGGGGGATGATGTGAAGAAAACAAAAGAGCAAATGCTCATATTTATCCAAGTCCAGAGCAAATGATGCAGGAATGGATGCCCAGAAAGCAAATCATGGACATAAGGAAAAGGAATGAGAGGACTGACTATCCCAGGATCTTAGCTCCATATGTCTTTAGAATCATAAGAGCATAAACTTAGAAGTGGAAGAAACCCTAGAACTTATATAGTTCAATCCTCCATTTTTCGGATGGGAAAATTGAGACTCAGATTAAAGTTTCACCTAAAGTTGCACAGATAATAAATGGGTAGAGCTCTGATTCTAACATATATCCCCTGATTTTGTCTTTCTACTCAACTTTGTTAAGTACATACAGAAACCCTGAGGGTCTTCCCCTCCCAAACTGATTCTTTTATGAAGGCAAAATAGTCTTTTCCCTCAATTCTTACCCAGCTTTTAACTACTGGACGGGTATTGCCTCAAACAAATTGAGATCTGTGAAATATCTTAGCTTAAAAAAGTCAAGTCTCCCAGTGCATCCGAGGCCATCAGCTGTTGGCCTGAAATATCTTTCCACTGGAACCTGATGACCGAAGGAGAGAATGAGGCTGACGATTTTGCACCATTCTGCCTCACTTAATTCCATTCACTTGCACCCTTCTGATGTTATTGTCCCTCTTCTAGAATAAGGCAAACAATAATCTGTTAAGCACACAGCTTGAAAATAATACTGCTTAATGAAGAAGGGGGGAGAAGATATTTTTCATCGTAAACCATTTATAAGACATGATTTCTGTTTTTGTGGACCTTACTAAAGGGTATAAAAACCTGAGCTAGGGTGGTAACTATATGAGTGGATATAAAAGGATGAATGTGAGAAATGCTCCTTTTCTCTTTCCAAATTGGAAATGTAATAATATACAAATTAGAAAATGCTTCTGTTGTAGTGTCTCTCTGTGTGACAGTTTCATGTGAATTCTAAAAGGAAGTGATTGGCAAGTTAGGAAGATTAATAATAATTATTTTAGGTCAGTGTAATGCAAAAAAAAATCTATATGAAGTAGGATGGGTAGAACAGTTCAAGAAAGAAAAATACTTCAGTCTTTGTTTTTCTCAACAAAACAGAACAAAAGCAGAAACTTCTGGAAGGAATTGGCTGATTTTGCTTGCTATCACCCATTGCCTGAACATTTTATTTCTCCATGACAAGTCCTTTCCAAAGACTCCACCAAAGCTGCCAGGCACTCTCCAAAGCCAAGCAGACTCCATTGAATTAGTGAGTCCTTTCTGATCTTTGATACACTGGGGACCACTAACATTCTTCTTCTTATTTTTTTTACATTTATAGAGTGCCAGTGCATTCGATGCTGAGCAGTACAGAAAGGAAAACAATCTCTAGATAGTAGGTTTGCCTTCTGGACACGGACAGCCTCTGAGAAGGATATATATGTGTGCATTTACATACATGTATGTATGTATAAATCCATCCATACATGTATGTATATATACATAGGTATATATTTATTTGTGGTCTATTAGGGTCGACTTCAATTTGAAGAATTTGGAGGTCTAGAAGAAAGGAAAACTAGCAGTATGAATGATTTGGAGAAGCAATTCCTAGGGCCAGGCAAGGGGCATCAACCAGAATGCTTCTGTAATCACTAGAATGAGAAGGGGACTGACAAGGGAGAAGGGAGAAGGGGAAGAGGAAGGAAGGAGGAAAGGATGAGGTCAGAAGGGACATATAGCTGAACTGGAAGAGTAGAAGGAAAGCAGTGGGCAGTGGAGAAGAGGTGAAGAGGAGGCAGAAGATTAAGATAAGCATTAAACAAACACCCAAACTTAGAAAGGCTCTTGTTCACTTGAACCAAAGTTGTTTTGTCTCACAAAGGAGTCTGTCAGAGGTTTCTAAAGATTGGATTTATTTCTCTGTCCACTGCTCTTTCCTCTTCCCCCAAAACCCCCTCCAAAAATTATTAAATTGGAAGTTCAGGGAGTAATCTGACTTAAGAAAGGGTTTTAAGAAAATTATAATGTTTATTAAATCTAATGAAAAACTTCAAATATGTCACATAATAAATAAAGGACAAAACTCAGCAGTAGTGCTGGACAATGGAAAAAAACTCTCCCAGTTGGGGCCATCTTTACCACTTTCTAACTGGTACAATCTTGGGCACAGTTCACTGAGTTAGTTTCCCTTATTATGAAATGGGGAATGTAATAAGAGCTCACATTTATATAACCCTTTAAACTCTGAAAAGCATTTTAAACAACTTATACTATTTGATCTTTTGAGAACCCTATGTCAACATAGAGAATTGATCTTGGATCCAAAAAAACTGGATTCAAGTCTCTACCTTTTCTATTTCCCCATCATTGGGTGAACAATTATGAAATACCTACTATGTACCATAAACTTTATGACTTACAAAGAAGATTAGGAAGCCCCTGGATCTCAGTGAAACTGATTCAATCCTTATTCTAAATAACTTTATAAGGGAGGTGCTATGATCATCCCCATTTTACAAGTCAGAAAACTACTACTATTACTAGCACTACCACTACTATTGCTGCTATTGCTGATGCTTCTATGACTATTAGTACAACCACTACCACTATCACTATCACTACCAATACCATTACCACCACTACTACCACTACTACTACTACTATTGTCACCACCACTACTACTACCACTACTAGCACTATTATCACTACAACTACTTCACTACTATCACTATTACCACCACTACTATCACTATTATCACTACTTCCATGACCATTACTACTACTACTATTATTAGTACCACTACTACTACCACTATTATCACTATTACCACTACTACTAGGACTGTTATCACTACATTTCTACTATCACTACTATTACTAATATCATTACTACTACTATTACTATCACCACTACAACCACTATTATCACTGCTACTACTACTACTACTATAACTACTAATACTATTATCACTACTATTACTATTATTATCACTACTATCACTATTACTACTACTATCACTACCACCACTACCACTATTATCACTACTATCACTACTATTACTATTATCATTACTACTACTATTATTATCACCACTACAACCACTATTATCACTACTACTACTAGTACTATCACTACTAGTACTATTATCATACTATTACTACTATTATCACTATTACTACTACTATTACTACCACCACTACTACCACTATTATCACTACTACCACCACTACTATTATTATCATTACTACTACTATTACTACCACCACTATTATTACTATTATCACTACTACTACTATTATTACTAGTACTACCATTACTACCACTACTACTATCACTACTACTACTATTACTACTACCATTAGCTAGTTAGTTAGTTGGAATTTACATAGCACTTTAAGAATTTCATAGGTCTTGATAAATATGAACTCATTTGAGCCTCACAACAAACTTGTGAAGTAGGTGCTATCATTATTCCCATTTTATAAATGAAGACAATAAAGCAAATGGAAATTAAATCATGTACTCAGAAACATATAGGTAGGTGAAAGACTGAAACAGTGTTCCAACTCATTTTCCTGACTCTGTCTTGTGATCTATCCCTTATGCCACCCATGGCCTTGGAATTTTAAAAATTGTGTATGCTAGAACATCCTAATGGATTTTCTCCCTTCTTCCTACTATGGTTTGCTAGGACTTGGCTCAGGTTCAGACCTAGAATACCCTACTTCCTCATCTCCACCTCTTAGAAACCTTGACTTATTTGTTTGTTTTGAAACTTTGCACATGATCCATCTACTAAATGAAGTCTTTCCTGATCTCCACTTTGCTTGGTTACTTGCGCCTCCTTCACTCTCACCCCCTCATCTTTTCTCACCCCCATCTCCAGAAAAACAAACAAACGCTGAGCTTATTTTATGTTCACATGTTGCATAGTACAGTAGATAGGAAACTGACCTCAGACTCAGAAAAACCAGAATTAAAGTCCCATCTTTGTCACATATTGGCTGCATGATCCTGGGGAATCACTTGTTATCCTAAATCGCTTGATGCTTTTTTTGCACTGATAATAGAAGTTCTTTACTAGGAAGCTTATGCCAATGATTGAATCATAAGTTTAGCAAAATCTGTGTCTGAGATAAAATGTACCTTACACACGAATATGTATGTGTGTGTCTATATTTATATCTATGTATACATAATGCATATATATATGAAAAATAGCTAACATTTATATAATATTTTAAGGTTAGCAAAACTCTTTACAAATGTTATCTTAAGTTATTTTCATAATAATCTTGAAAGGAAGATCTTTTATGAGGCTGGTTTCAAATACATCTTCCTGAATCTAAGGTCAGCTCTTTATTCACTGTTATCCAACTGTCAACAAATACATGTTGTCTCCCACAAAATTATTTTAGCTCTTTGAAAGTAAGGACTATTCCAGTTATCCAATTTATATCCAACCTCAGACCCTCACTAGCTCTGTGATGCTGAGCAAGTCATTTAATCCTGTTGACCTCGGTTTTCTCATCTGTCAAATGAGATGAAGAAGGAAATGGCAAACCAGTTACATATATTTACCAAGAAAATCCCAAATGGAGTCCTGAAGATTTGAATATGACTGAAAAATTACTGAATAATATGCATTAATATTTTTTGGGGGGACAAGGGGACCAAATGTGATTTCATAAGTATAAGGAATTCCTGGTAAACATTTCATTCTACTTTAGGCTCCACTCCTGACCTCCTCAAGTTCACTCCACCCCTGGATCTCTCAGTTGTAAGTTCACTTTGCACCTGGGGTCTTTTCTTTTTTATAGGCTTGGTTTTTCTGGACTAAAAACAACCGAAGAACAGTATCACTAAAATCTAGCACAGTGATTTATTCATATAGTAACTCAATGGGAATTTTCCCACATAGGAATCAGTACACTGGTCCACTTACACTGTATGTATGTCAGTGGAGTAGGTAATGAATAAGTGCATTATGACTAATGTTCATCCCCTAATTCATAGTTGCACTCTTAGATCCAGCTAATATTTATATAAAATTTTATCATTTGTCAACAGGTTTTATTTTTTCTTGCAACTATAATGTACCTTAGGTATCTAAACATTTTTGTTTTATAAATTAAGAAAATTGAGGATCACCAAGGTGGATGATCACTTTCCTAAGACTAATAAAGTGGTTAGAGAGCTAGATTTCCCAACTCAAAGCTCTAGTTGCTAGCATAGCTTCAGGCCACCCGGAGGGAGACAAACATTCATTGCAGTTCTGGCTGATCAGCTCTGCAAAGATTTAAGTCACACTTTATTTTTCAAAAACTATAAAATACTAAGTCAAAATAAACACTGTTCCAAATGTTATGAAGAAAATGATATGTTTACATAGAGCTGGCTACAGATGCTCATAAGGCTTACATTCCACTTTTCTGGGAGGGAGCCACTGGATCACTTCTAAGAGACCTTGTCCCATCTTCCATTTGCATGACTCCAAGCATATAAGATCTCTTGGCTTGGGCCATTGCTTTCTTTCCCCTCTCCCCTTTTCCCTTCCAAATTTCCTTGAACACTCCATTTGTCAACCTGATCTTTGCAGTTCTCCTATTTCCTTAGCAGTTCATCTTGGTGTTTGGGTGTGAACGTGATGTTTATGTGTCTTGGATCTAAACTGAAAAGTAGAATTAAAGTTTGATTTTTCAGGTAGAATTGCTAAAAGTTCTGAGAAATGTATTTTGTTGTTATTATTCAGTGCTGTCTGACTCTTTATGATCCCTCTGGAGTTTTCTTGGCAAAGACACTGAAATAGTTTACCATTTCCTTTTCCAGCTCATTTTATAAATGAGGAAACTGAGGCAAACAGAGTTAAATGAATTGCACAGGGTCACACAGTTGAAGCCAGAATGGAATTCCTGCCTCCAGCTTACAGGGTCAGCTCTCTATCCATTTCTCTACCTAGCAGCCCTGTTTTTAAATCTGTTGAAAGTTGTTCATTATAATGGAAATTTCAGTTTTTTTCAATTCTCAAATTTAATTGCTAGGGGTGTTGTTAGACTTAACACAATTTATCTTTTTCGCCCAGCCTCCAGGCTATGTTGGTTACTATAATATAACTAGACTGGATGTCTAAAAAGGAAATGTAGCACCTGGAGGCATTCCTCTACTCCCAGCTTAAAGGGAAGAACCCCCAAGGAATATACGTTTTAGGTTCTATGTATTCTTTGATTCTATTTCCCATGAAAATATAGCTCATGGGACTTCTTTGCCTTTATAAGTATGCCAGAGGACATAACTAACTTGATGTCAAAGGTATATAATGAAATAACATAATAAGAAAAGTGACAACAAAACACTTCCCCATAAACTTGAGAAACACTGTCCTTAAATTAGATAATGTGGAAAAAATGGACACCTTTAGGGAACATTTGTGGCTAGGTTGTATGTGTAAAGCAGCACACAGGGAACAGACACAGCAAAAAGACACTCAAAGAAGAGAAACATATAAATGACATTGTAAGACTGCTGGCATTTTTGATTGGTGTTAAGATATCTTGAGATTCAAGATCTGTATTTTTTTCTTATAGCCCATCCTTTAAACTCAAATCCTTCTGACTCTCATTGATTGGCTAGAGATAGATCCTAGCCCCAGCCCCAATTGATCACACGGTTCCCTGATTAGTTAAGAGTGAATATAAATAATTGTGTCTGTTTGGGCCAGAAACCTGAAATTCTTTTCTTCCTGGACTGTTTTTTTTTTTTTTTTAATTTAGTTATAATTGGATTTAAATGAGGGAAAACTGTGCAAAGTCACCAGTCTCACTTTCTTCTCCAGAGTAAACTGTGTTCAAAGGCAAGATGTAAATCAGGATGACTAGATGGCCCTGGATGCAGTGGGAAACCTGAGCCTTTTTAAACTAAGGTCTTCCACAGTCTCAGTTAGATTGAGGCTGTATCTAGTCAGTGATTATGGCTAGATAAGAATTGAGGTAAAGAATTTCCTCTTTTACTTACTCAAAAAAAAATCAGTCTGGAAAAGGAAGATTCTCTGGGTTTCTGGCCCAAACAAAATGCATCACCTCCCTGATGCCATAGTCAATTGTGACTGAGCAATTGAGGAACAGAGCCTACTATTTTCCTTTTTCCTTTCTTTTTTCTTCTCTTTTCTTTCCTTCCTCCTTCCTTCCTTCCTTCCTTCCTTCCTTCCTTCCTTCCTTCCTTCCTTCCTTCCTTCCTTCCTTCCTTCCTTCCTTCCTTCCTTCCTTCCTTCCTTCCTTCCTTCCTTCCTTCCTTCCTTCCTTTCTTCCTTCCTTCCTTCCTTCCATTCAAATAAGGTATCATACATTTATCTGTGGGTACTCTTCCCAAAGGAATACACATTTTTTAATTGCTGAAACCTCCCAAGACAACTTGGGGTTTAGGGGTCGGATTTCTTAAGTGCCTTAAATCCACATCTCTCCAGCTCTCATAGATTGGCTTGATTGACTTAGAGGGAATGTAAACAGCAATTGTTTATGTTTTGGCCAGAAACCCTGAGGGTCTTTCCCTCTCAGATTGAATTTTTTTTTTTTTGACTAGATCAAAGAGGCCATTTTTTTTGGTCTCAATTATTACCTACCCTTTGCCTCAGTCTAACTGAGACCTATTAAAGATCTCAGTTTAGAAGGCCAAAGTCTCTCTCACTGCATCCAGGGCCCTCTTCAGTTCTCTGAATTATATCTTGCCACTGGACCCAAATGGCTCTGGAGGAGAAAGTGAGGCTTTGTGTAGTTCACTTTCACTTGAATTCATTTCATTTATTATGGTTCTCTTTAAGAATGAAGGACAAACAACTGATATTGTTATGTTATTCTTCCCAGGACTGGATGTTCTCTGGTTTTATAGTCTCCACAGAGCACTGCTTAATTAGGTATATAGCCCCTACTAGACACTATCTTGATGAATGCCCTACACCTTCAAATTTCTGGCTTAAGTAAAATTCTAGAAAATATCTTTCTGAAGGAAAGAATAGGCGCTGTCAGATTCTGCCAGCTTAAAGCCCTCATAAGTTTCTCAGCTCTTATAGAATAGTCAGAAACTTTCTGTTAGAAAACAGGAAACGCTTTTTTCTTGTTTCTTCATAGTCTTGGGTTATTAAGACTTCTTACCTCCAGAGCAGGAGATTCTCAGCCCTAAGAGCCTTTGTTAGAAAAAAGAACAAGATACTCCTAATTAACTGATATTTTCTCGAGTCTCTTATTCTTGATACAAGAATTTGAGTCCTTTTTTCAAAGACTCCATCATAGGTTATGAAAAGCATTTCTAATACTTTGTAATTTTTATTCTAGGAGATTAAACTATGTGAGACAATATTATTTTTGCCCACTAAGTACAAAACTGAGAGTTGGTGGAATGAGGTTAGAGAGCTAGATTCAAAGTCAGGATGATTTGGATTCATCTTGCACCTTTGATACATACAGCTTGATAATCAAAGTATTTGACCTCTCTGGTTCTGAGCAACTCTGCTAGACTGTAAGTTGCAGAAAAGATGATGATCTGTATTGAGGAATAAAGCTTCCTTGTCTTAGAGTTCTTTTTTTGCCAATGAAATCAAACCAGTATTTCCCAGTTTTCAAAGACTAATGCTCTTCAGTTCAGATCTTCAGAGCCTTAAATTTGAGGAACAAGGTAATTATTTTTTATTGATCTAATTGCTTTTCTAACTCCTCATATGGAAATGCTAGAAACAAAGCTGGAAAGGACTTTGATCACCACTTTTTATACAAGTGTTTCTGACATATTTAATAATTAATAATAAATATTCACAAATCTAGAATTTTTGGCTGTGCAAAATGTTTTGCATACATTTCATGTATGAACCTCACAACTACTTGAAATATAAATATTTGTATTCCAAATGTACAAATGAGGAAAATAAAGTTCAGAGCGGTCTTCTATGGTTAGACTAAGAGAGGCAAACAAGATCCTCTCCAGGTCTTTTTGAATTAAAATTAACTATACATTACCAATGAAGTCCCAAAGTAAGAAATAGAGAAATTCCATTTAAAATAAATGTAGACAATACAAAATACTTGAGAGTCTATCTGACAAGATAATACTAGGGACACTATGGATGCAATTAGAAAATATTTTTCACACAAATAAAGTCAGATTTAAACCATTGGGAAAATATTAATTGTTCGTGGGTAGACTGAGACAATATAATAAAAACGACAGTTCTACTTAAATTAAACCACTTATTTAACGCTACACCAGTCAAACTAACAAAAAAACTATTTTGAAGAGATAGAAAAAATAGTAACAATATTCATCTGGGAGAACAAAAGGTCAAGAATATCAAAAGAATCAATGGAAAAAAATTTGTGAAGGAAGATGGCCTACTTGTACCAGATCTCAAACTATATCATAAAGTAATAATTATCAAAACAGCCTGGCATTGGTTTAAAAAAAAGCAAATTAGTAAAATAGATTAGATACACAATAAATAGCAATAAATGACAATAGTATTATAGCATTTAATAAATTCAAAGATCCAAGCTTTTGGGGAAAAAAGGCTCATTATTTGACAAAAACTTCTGGGAAAACTAGAAAACAATGCAACCAAAACTAGGTATAGATCAATATCTCACACTACATATAACAAGAGAAGTCAAAATGGGTACATGATTTGCACATAAAAGGTGATACCACAAGCAAATGAGGAAAATATGGAATAGTCTGCTGTCAGAGCTATGGGTAAAGGAAGAATTTAGGAGCAAACAAGATATAGATAGCATTACAAAATGTAAAATGGATTATTTTTTATTAAATAAAATTTGAAAATAATGCTTTGTAACATATGGAGAGAGATAACAATATGTCTTTTTCTTGAAACTCCTACTTTTGGGCCTTCCCTTTCTTCTAGAGAACATAACATTCTTTGTTGGCCCACATTTATCCTAAAGACAAAGCCCTTCCCTTACCTTCTATTTGGGCACCTCAAAAACTTACATCTTCTGAAAAGTTCATATGTAATTGAAGTTTTTCACAAACTAAGCTAATGCAACCAAAATTAGAAAGAAAACAGAAAACAGGAAAATTTTTATTGCAAATATCTCTGATAAAGATTTAGTTTCTCAAATATGTAGAAAACAGTATTAAGAATATGAGTTACTCTAATTGCTAAATGGTCAAATAAGATGAACAGTTAGTTTTCAAGTGAAATAACCAAAGCTATCTATAGTTACATGAAAAAAATGCTCTAAATCACTCTTGATTAGAGAAATGCTAATTAAAACAAATCTGAGAGACCATCTCACACCTATCAGATTGACTAATATTACAAAAAAGGAAAATGATGGGACACTAATGAACTTTTGCTGAAATTTTGAACAGATCCAGCTATTCTGGAGAATAAGTGGGAACTCTGCTCAAAGGATAATCAAATTATGCATATTCTTTGACCCAGAAATATCACTGCCAAGTCTGTATCCCAAAAACATTTTTCTAAAAAGGAAAAGGGATTTATTTATATAAAAATATTTGTAGTAGCTCTTTTTGTATTAGTTGAGAATTGGAAAATGGGGGAATGCCAATCAATTGGGGAATGAACAAGTTGTGCTATATAATTGTAATAGAATATCATTGTGCTACAAAAAATGACAAGCAGAATGATTTCAGAAAAACTTGAAAAGATTTTATGAACAAAGTGAAGCGAGCAGAATCACAAGAACATTGTACACAACAATGAACAATTGTCAATGACTTAAAAGAACTGATGTTAGTGGGATACAGACTGAAACATATTAATGTTCATTTTCTTTCCTTCTTTTTGTTCAAGTTTTCTTGCACAAAATAACTGATGTGGAAATGTTTTACATGACTGCACTTTTATAACCTTTATCACATTGCTTATTCTCTTGTGGAGGAAGGGTGAGGGATAGAATTTGGAACTAAAACTTTTAAAATTTGATAATGTTACACAGATTATACCTTACTTAGCTCTTCTAATCTTCATGTTACATTTGTAGGAAATGTCATGTCTTTTATATCATGAGGTCACTTTTAGCCTTTTAGGCTGAGTCTATCCCATGTCAAAACAGCCAATTAAAAAAAGTAGTAAATGAATTTAAAATTTTAAAAAGGTGTCTTCACTGATTTTTTCTGTCAAATTAATTAATTGAATTTATTCATGTTAGATTCTATATGACATATAACATCACTTCCTTATAAGCACAGGGATTTCTTGTCTGTCAACCATTAGATGTGATTGAAATAAGAGATAGTGTTAAATTTATAGATATATGATTTTTTGTTTTTATATTGCATATATTTCCCAATATATTGCTCCCTTTTGATCCTCTTGGAGAATTATTCCTTATAACAAAGAATAAAAAATAAAAAGGGGTAGCAGTTCAGTAAAATTAATTCAAATATCAAAAGTCTGGTTTATATATAAAGTTATATTTATATGTAGTATTCTATACCCATAGTCTCCGATCTCTGCAAAGGAGAGAAAAGAAAACATTTTCTCTTCTCCCTTCTCAAAAATCAATCTGAAACCGTAACATAGTATTAGAAATAAATTGTCTTTCATACTTATAAGTCATATTTCCAGGATTTTAAAGTTAGTGATTTAATACAAATACTAATTTTCCCAAGTAATTATATTAATTTATGTTTAATCCTCATAGTGCATCCTTTTTTAATCCCCTCCATATTATCATGAAAGAGTATCAAACAAGCTGTGAGGAATAGAATCTCTTTGTGCTTAATCTGGGGCACCAGAATTTAAGAAAAGACCTTATTAGACAGGAGAACATAAAAAGGAGGACAAAGGAATCTACCAATTAGTTCATGAAGAGCCAAGGAAAGAGAATAAACATTTAAATAGTGCCTAGTAGGTATCAGGCACTTTGCTAAGCACTTTACAAATATCATGTTATTTCTTCTGCACAATAACACTGGGAGATAAGTACTATTTTTATCTTATTTTACCAATAAGGAAATTGAGGCAAACAGGGTTAAGTGACTTGTTCAGGGTCACTTAACTAGAGATGTCTGAGGCAAAGTTTTAACTCAGTTCTTTCTGATGACAGACAGGTACTCTATCCACTGTGCCATTTAGCTGCCTATTCCATGAACTAGGCTGACTAGTTCATAACATATGAAGATTGATTAAAGAAGCCAGGGATATTTAGCCTGAAGAAATGCAGGCTCAGAAAGGAAAACATGATCACTGTCTTCAAGTATTTGCAATGTTGTGAGAAAGAAGAATTAGGTTTGTTGTGTGTGACTTGAAGGATCAGAATTAAAAAGAAACAATTTGGGACTGGATATAAAGCAAAAGTTTCTAACAATTATAACTGTTCTGAAGTGGAATGATTTTCTCTGGAAGGTAGTGAATTCCTCTCTCACTAGATTTCAAGGAAAGGTTGAATGACCACTTGTCAGATACAATGGAATTATTTTTCGCGTATATGTTGGTCTAGATGCCCACTAAGATTTCTTTTAACTCTAGAACTTAGTGATTCTTTTACTCTGGGTTTTATTTTCTTTTAACAGAAGTTTTAAAGGAGGTACAATTTCTTCTCATCGAGTAAGCATAAATAGAATATCTATTGTTATATTTGCTACTTTGATGGAAGAAAGTGTCTTATTTCTTTGTTTCCCAACACCTAGCATAAATGCCTTGTTCATAGGAGGCCCTTAACTATTAAATTGAAGTAAGCTTTATCTGCTTGGACTAAAAGTGAAAAACCTGTATGAAGTATTTTGTAGTGGGATAAGATTTTTTTTTCCCATTTTTAAAATGAGGAGCAAGCTTGAAAGATGGCACCAGAAACCAGAAATGCACCATTTTCAAGAACTTAAGAGGTAAAGCTCATGGGAAAAAAAGGTAAAAATTTCTACCAATCAGTGACCCAAACAACAAAATTCAAAACATAATCAATTTAGCTGTAAATTAACAGATTCACTCTGAAAATATAACATTAGTGATTAATGTTTGTTTTCTTGTACAACATGCTATACCATTATGCAACATGGCATGGATTGTGCCAAAAATAGGCTAGAGACATTTTCTCCTCATTATCACCTTGTTAAGCTGCATGTCTCAGACCCCTGCCTCCTAGGCATGTTCTGGGATCTTAACGAGGTGATAATGAGGAGAAAAATGATGTGGCCTTCTTTGGCCTGGTCCATACTGCATTGTTCAGAATTAAGTGAAGTAGACAAAGCCCTACTTTAATCAGTGATACTTCAATTAAATATGAATTTTTCAGAAAATGTAAGTTTTTGAGGTGTCTAAATAGAAGGCAAGGAAACAGCTTTGTCTTTAGGGCAAATGTAGGCCAACAAAGAATGCCATGTTCCCTAGAAGAAAGGGACAGCTCAAAAGTAGGAGTTTCAAGAAAAAGTCATATTTTCATATCTCTTCACAGGTTACAAAGCATCACTTTCAAACAACCCTTAGATTTTAAAGAAAAATTCGGGAACTATGGCTAGGAAATGGTTTAAGTGCAAAATAAATAGGCATTTCACTAGACCTCTATCTCACTATAAGTCATCAGAATATTTTTCCAACCAAAAAAAATCTTATGTGATGCTAGATATTATATTCATAGCAACAGTAGACTAAGTTCCACATATTCAATATTGATGAGACTAGACCTTCCATATTTCTTCCATTTCTAGCTATTTTTTTAAGTAGGTAGGAATTTAGGGTAGGAATTTTGGTAAGAAATTGTCTGAAGTAAGGCTGTAGTAGAATGAGTATGATGGTAAGGCAACTGAAAACTATCTTATATAAGAAGTGATTGAAGAGGAACATAGAATAGTTTATCTCTCAGACTTGTGCAGGAGAAAGAAATTTGTGACCAAAGATGAACTAGAGACTATTACTGATCACAAAATAGAAAATTTTGATTACATCAAATTAAAAAGCCTTTGTACAAATAAAACTAATGCAAACAAGATTAGAAGGGAAGCAACAAACTGGGAAAACATTTTCACAGTTAAAGGTTCTGATAAAGGCCTCATTTCCAAAATATATAGAGAACTGACTCAAATTTATAAGAAATCAAGCCATTCTCCAATTGATAAATGGTCAAAGGATATGAACAGACAATTTTCAGAGGATGAAATTGAAACTATTACCACTCATATGAAAGAGTGTTCCAAATCATTATTGATCAGAGAAATGCAAATTAAGACAACTCTGAGATACCACTACACACCTGTCAGATTGGCTAAGATGACAGGAAAAAATAATGATGAATGTTGGAGGGGATGCGGGAAAACTGGGACACTAATGCATTGTTGGTGGAGTTGTGAACGAATCCAACCATTCTGGAGAGCAATCTGGAATTATGCCCAAAAAATTATCAAATTGTGCATACCCTTTGATCCAGCAGTGTTTCTATTGGGCTTATATCCCAAAGAAATACTAAAGAAGGGAAAGGGACCTGTATGTGCCAAAATGTTTGTAGCAGCCCTGTTTGTAGTGGCTAGAAACTGGAAAATGAATGGATGCCCATCAATTGGAGAATGGCTGGGTAAATTGTGGTATATGAATGTTATGGAATATTATTGTTCTGTAAGAAATGACCAGCAGGATGAATACAGAGAGGACTGGCGAGACTTACATGAACTGATGCTAAGTGAAATGAGCAGAACCAGGAGATCATTATACACTTCGACAACGATATTGTATGAGGACATATTTTGATGGAAGTGGATTTCTTTGACAAAGAGACCTGAGTTTCAATTGATAAATGACGGACAGAAGCAGCTACACCCAAAGAAAGAACACTGGGAAACGAATGTGAACTATCTGCATTTTTGTTTTTCTTCCCGGTTATTTATACCTTCTGAATCCAATTCTCCCTATGCAACAAGAGAACTGTTCGGTTCTGCAAACATATATTGTATCTAGGATATACTGCAACATATCCAACATATAAAGGCCTGCTTGCCATCTAGGGGAGGGGGTGGAGGGAGGGAGGGAAAAAAAAATCGGAACAGAAACGAGTGTCAATATAAAGTAATTATTAAATAAAAATTAAAAAAAAAAAGAAGTGATTGAAGAAAGTGGGATTATTTAAAGTGGAGAAGAAAAGAAAGACATGATAGATGCATTATGGTATTCCAGTGTGGAAAAGGGGTTAGGCGTATTCATCTGGGTGACAAAAGGCAGGAATAATGGATGGAAGCTATAGAGGTAGATATTAATTTAATGTAAAAACAAACAAACAAGAACTTTTTAACAGTTAGTCTTTACCAACATGAAATATACTGTTTTGGTCGGGCTTGAATTCCCATTTGCTGGAGGTGTGCAAGTAGACCTTGGATAATTACCTATTGAGTTGCTGCTTTTTATGGCTCTATAACTAATTAAGAAGTCTTTTCATCATGACAGAGTATCAATTCTTTAGTCCTCATGGCTGGAAAGTTGCACGTGAACAGGTAGCAGTCAGATAATATCTGCACATGTTTCAAAGACTGGTTCTCCACTGGTCTAACCTATGTAAAAAAGTATTACCTCACACAAAACTTCACTGATAAGGCTTCTAAATATTTATTTTGTTCATTAGTTCTCCTTTAGCTTCAGAAACATTTTTAAAAAATTTATCAGTATTTTTTTCTATTTACAAATTTGTAAATTTTAAAAAATATTTTATTTTATTTTATTTTATCAGTACTTGACACTTAACTTGGGACATGTAAGACATTGTTAGAAGTTAAATAAGGATTTTAAGGGAAATGGAATATATTATTTTGTGCCTTGGAAATGTGATTACAGACTGTCTACTGAATATGGGTGAGCTCTGTAGGATACTATGTAAGCATGTCCACTCAACCTCTCCAGGGGGTATCTCAGTTGTCCCAGCTGCATACAGCTCTATTCTCCCTAATTGTAATTCCTTTCTGCCATCAGGTTGCTTCCTGGCTGGTTGACTGTGTAATCCCCTTCTCCCATCATATGGCTTTCTGGCTGATTGGTCATGTCTGAGTACTGGACTTCTAGGCACTCTCTGGGTGCACCATTGGCTGCCATCATGCCCCAAGTATTTTTTGCCTTGGGCCCTGGGGCTGGGCCCCTCATCCCGTTTCCCTGAATCTGTCTACATTCTGAGGCCCAATGGAATCCTCTGTTGCATTTTGGACATGGGATATTGGGTCTTGTTCTCCCACCCTGTTTTCCCATTCTATCTCTATACCAACATTGAGCTTTCAGATGTTCTACTTTTCCACACTGAAAGCATCTACGAGTCTCTCTGGAAGTCCCTTTCCAGGAGGGACTCTGTCTTCTCATGTTTGGATTTTGGGAAGTCTGCATCATAGCCTGGCTATAAAAGGCACCTGTGCCCACTGTGGCACAGCATCTTATGAGCTCCTCTAAAGGAGCATCCTTGTGCAGTCCTAGTATAATTCTTCTGCAAACCTCATTAGCATTTTCCTTAGCAAGTTACCTTATCAAAATGTCTGTTATTGCATTTTCTCCATTTGTTCTTGTGATAGCTGTCTGCAAGCGTCCCACAAAGTCAGCAAAGGGTTCATTTGGCCCTTGTGTTATTTTTGTGAAGGCCCCCCTTTTTCATCTTTATTGTGGAGAGAAGCCCACGCTTTGATAGCATTAGCAGTAATTTGCTGATATGCTGCTACAAAATAATTAATTTGTCCTGCGACATCTGCATAAGGACCGACACCTGTTAGTAGGTCACAGGTGATTGCAGTATGAACTCCACTTTGACTATTTTGTTGGGCTTGTATCCTACAGAGCTCATAGTATCCTACAGATACACTCATGTACATGCTTATAAAGTGTGTTGGAAGAAATCAGACTCACAATGTATTTTATTCTCATTTTAAGTTTGTGTTTTAAAAGTAAAGTTTAGCTGTTATTTTTTAAAATTCAGATTAGTCTTAAATTCTTTAGGTTAATGAATAAAAACATCCTTTTTGATTGAGTATGCAATAAATATTCACCTTAAAAGTAAAAGTTCTCTGGGCATACAGCCAGTTAAAATGGACATCTGTATATTCCTATGATGAAGAGTTCATGTCTGTCACAATATAAATATATTTATTTCTTAAATATTCTTATTGGGACTTGCAAACTTCAACAGTCACTGAATCACAGAATCACCAGGCAAATATATTACCCATCTATCTCTAGATTAAAGATACAAAAATCAGGATTTGGTTCTTTTGATCTATAACCTTCTCATCTCTTAGCACTGCTTTCATTTTTTCATTAGGAAATAGAATTGTGTGGTCAAAACTTTTCCTAATACATGTAAATTTTATTTTAAGACTGACTTCTTCCTTCCTGCTTGGTTATACTTGAAAGAAAGAAAATTGACATTTCTTTTTGGCCAAAAGTTGTTGAAATATTTTAGGAAGACACTTAAAAGTCTAGCTAAGAAATGTTTTCCTATCTGGGGCTGATGTATGATTACTTCTCAGCAAATGAAAACACTTTTTGTAGCCATCAAATTTCAGTGAGGTAGGGAAGAAGCAAACCCTGTTATCAGCAAGAAACTTTGAGCAGTCTCTACTAAGTGATTCAACAAATGAATGGAATCATGAAAGAATAGTTCACTTCTGATTACCAGAGGCCATCTACCTCTGGTATATGGAGACATATTCTGGAGAATATGTCTAGTTTTAGTGATTCCAGAAAGACAAAGTACTTTGAAATGTTGAACTGTGTCATTCTATGTGTCTCCCACAAGGCAGCTAGATAGTCTAGTGAATAGTGTGGAAGTTGGATAAGGGATACCTGAATTCATAGCCTTTCCCAAACCTTTATTAGCAGTATGACCCTGGGCAAAGGACTTAATCTTTGTCTGCCTCAATAGTTCTTTTTGGTTGCAAGTAAATATGGCTAATAATGCAGTCATAATAAGCACATAGAGCTATTGAATCCCAGGATAGGAGTCTTTTCTCTTAAAGTAGCTATAACACCAATTAGAACAATTTAGAAGTGGATAAATAATATTTGGAGTGTTTTAGTTCCATTTGATGCTCACTTTGATTATAATCAGTTCCTTTAGTTTTCCAAATTTGTGATTGAAATATGAGGAGAAAGTCAATAGCTTATATACAATGGTAAGTGGGAGATACATGGTTGAAAAAAATCAATTAATTCAAATTCACATTATCCATCTTATCACAGAATTGCTGAATTTCAAAGTTGAATGGACCTCAGGGACTATCTTTACCAACCCCTTCCTGAAGAATAATTTCATTTAGGATAATCTCAGTAAATGAGTATTCATCCTTTGCTGATGATGACCTTCAATGAGGGAGAGCTCTCTACTTCCTCATGTAGATAATTACTAATTTTGGTAGCTTTAATTACAAGGAGATTTTCCATTATATCAAACTTAAATGTACCTCTGCAACATTCCGAGGTTCTCTCAGGCTTCTATCTTGGCGATTTCAATAGCTTCATGATTCCAATGATCATTTCTTTGTATACTCAGCATCTATTCTTCTCTCTATGAGGACAAGGCTTATATGCTTAATCCCTCTTCTAGGTGACAATCTTTCAAATTAATAGAGTTATCATCTACACACTGAGTCTTCTCTAATATAAATATTACTATTTACTTTAATGTATATATCATGAACTTGAAGAATTTCATTATCCTGGTTATTCTCTCCTTAATCCTCTCTTCCTGAAATGTGATATCCAGAATTAAACATAATACACCCTTTATGTAATCTGAATAGAGTAGAATACATGGGGATTATCATTCCTTTATTTTTGAGGTCATGTCTTTTTTTACTGCAACCAAGCAACTGTCTGTGTGTGATCTTGGGCAAGTCTTTCAAGTATTCTGGATCTCAGTTTCTTCATGCATAAATGGATGGGTAGAAACAAATTATCTTTAAAATCCCTTGAGCTTTAAATGTATGATTCTATGATCCTATGATTACATTAGCTTTCCTTATTGTCATGTCACAGTGTTGAATCATAATGAACTGGTACTCCATTAAAACCCACAAGATGTCTTCTAGTCAAACTTTTATTTAGTCATCTTTTTTCTTATCTCTTGTGATAAGGTTTTCTTTTGAACTTGTGTTATACTTTATTTTCTAATCATCCATTAGATGGGGAATCAGAGGGGAACAGTAGTTTTAAATCATCTCTACTAAGATGTTATCCAATTATATTGGTTTTGAAGATGTATTTTTATTCACGCAAAAGCTTTATACTAATTGTGTTTTCCCAGGCCTAATGATGAAATTAATTTTTCAGACCCTGAGCATTCATCACCTGATGATAAGGAAAAGAATCTAGAAGCATTCAATTATCAAATGTCTGTGTTATGCAAGGTAATAAAAATTTTAAGTCACATGACCAATAAAATGGAGACCAAGATGTTTTCTTTCATCTTCACAATCTTTCAAACCTTTCCAAAATAAACATTATACTTAAGTAATAAACTAATAATTATAATTTGTGATTTTTTAATTTTGTTTTTTATTCTGAATTTAAACATTAGATTATTTATATTAAAAGAACAGACATAAAAAGCCAATTCTTCATGAAACCATGAACTTCCCTTCATCTGGTTTGCTTTTAAAAAAAGCATATGATATAGTTTACATATTACTTTAAAAACTGTACTGATGATCTATGTTTCATTTGGTTCCCTTCTAGGCATTTTTGAGGGGCTTTTGCTAGTTTTCCTATACTTCTGATCCTAATCTTAATTAACCAAGAAAATTAATAAAAACAAATGTAACAAATAAGCATAGTCAAATAAAACAAATCTACACCATTGCCAACGTCCAAAAATGTCTATCTCTGAACGTTAGTCCAACACCTCTTGATCAGGAAGTGGATAACACACTTCATCATAGGTCCTCTGGAGACTTGGTGGTTTAATGATGTAATTACAATTCTAAAATCATCCAGTCATTTTTCTTAACAATGTTGCTTCCCTGTAACAAATTATCCCATTGATCCACTCATTTTATTCTGTATCAGTTGATAGGACTCAAGATTCCTTGTTTTTCATTTCATTATATTCATAAACTACTATTTGTTCAGCTATTCATATGAGAGGTAATCTACAACTCCGCTACTTAAACTGTGTATTATGACTCCATGTGATGTTTCCTAACTAAATGTGGAACCCAGCTACTTAAACTATGTATTATGACTCCATGTGATGTTTCCTAACTAAATGTGGGGATTGTGAAATTTTGATTTATTATCAGTAACTGTTTGACTTGTGTATCTATTTTATATACCTATATACCTGAGGTCACATACCAAATTCTTGAGTGATAAAGGAATTATGAGTGGAAAAGTTTAAGAAACACTAATCTAAGAATCTAAGCATCTTAGAGTCTAGTTATTCTCCCACCTTTAGGATCAAGATTCTTTTGTCTCTGTTATTATTAACACCCCCCCATCTCCACTTGTTTCCATGTTGAGTTTGACATATTTCTTCTGTATAGGTGTATGTTCAATCTTTCTTTGTTCCATTTAGATAAGAGTGAGATTCATCTAATGTCTACTTCCTTATCATTTTTTCCATGTTTGCACAATCTATATATTTATTCCAATTATTAGAAATAGCAAGTCTTTCCTTCTTCTTTTCTCCCCTAATGTAGTGTTCATTTTATCCTCTGTAGTGGAAATAAATGTGCTAATTTGGTACAAGCAATTCTGGGTTTTTTTGAGTCCCCACTTTTAAAATAAACTAATTCCCCCCAATTACATGTAAATGTTTTTTTCCCTTTGTTTTTAAAATTTTGAGTTTTCGATTCTTTCTTCCTCCCCAGAACCTACCCTCCCTTCATTGAGAAGGCCCATGTGAAATTGTGCAAAACATTTCCATAACATTTATATTGAAAAAGACTTTTCCTTTCTCATCCCCCCCCCCAAAAAAAAACTCTCAAAAAAAGCTAAAAAATATGCTTCAGTTTTTATTCATACACAATCAATTCTTTATTTGGATATGGATAGCATTTTTCATCAAAAGTTCTTCAGAGAACTCTTAGATCATTGTAGAAAATAGCAAAATCTTTTTTAAAAATCTCTTTGGGATTCATGCCTAAGAGTAATAGTGTTAGGTCAAAGGACATATATGAGGCTGGTTTCAGAAAGGCCTGGAGAGACTTATATGAACTGATGTGAAGTGAAATGAATAGAATCAAGAGAACATTGTACATAGAAACAAGATTATTTGATGATCAACTGTGATGGACATGGTTCTTTTCAACAATGAGGTGATTCAGAATAATTCCAATAATCTTATGACAGAGAGCTATCTGCATCTAAAGACAAGATTATGAGTACAATTGAATATGGATTACAACATAGTATTTTCACCTTTTTTATTGTTGTTGTTTCCTTGCTTGTTTTTTTCTTCTTTGTCATTTTCCCCCTTTTGATCTTGTGTAACAATGACAAATGTGGAAATATGTTTAGAAAAATTACACATGGTTAACCTATATTGGATTATTTGCTGTCTAGGGGAGGAGTGAGATGGGCAGGGAGGGAGGGAGAAAAATTTGGAACAAAAGGTTTTGCAAGGGTGAATGTTGAAAACTATCTTTGCATGTATTTTTAAAAATAAAAAGCTGTTACTATAAAAAAGAATATGCATGATTTTTATAATCCTTTGGGCTTAGATCATATTTTTTGATCATTTATCAATTGTGGAATGACTTTTTCCCCATAAATTTTACTCAATTTTCTATGAATTTGAGAAATGAGGCCTTCATCAGAGACACTTGCTTCAAAATTCTTTTTACAATTACTATTGCTAACTGTATTTCCTCCCTGTTTATTTTATTCTCTTTTTTCTTTCACCCTCTCCTTTCTCAGAAGTATTTTGCTTCTTACCAGTCCTTCCCTCAATGTGCCTTAACATCTTCCCCATAGCTCTTAGCCCCTTCCTCTCATACTTTCCTGCTGGGTAAGATAGATTTCTATCTTATATTGAGTATATATGTTACTTCCTCTTTGAGATTGGTAAGTAAGATTCACTCATTCCCCTTCCCCTCCCCTTCTTCCCCTCCATTGTAAAAGCTTTTTTCTTGCCTCTTATGTTTCCATTTTTTGACCAAGTAGTTAAATAAATTGTTTCTCTGTATTAAGATAAGAACTTGAATGGTACATTTTGACAATGATGTGTGTTCCCCATCTTTGGTAAACTACTAATTATATGTTGTTGTTGTTGTTGTTGTTGTTATTGTTTTTCCCAATCATTTTTCAGTCAAGTCCAACTTTTCATAATCCTATTTGGGATTTTTTTGGTGATGATATTGGAGTGATTTGCCATTTTTTTTCTCCAGTTCATTTTATAGATGAAGAAACTAAAACAAATGAGGTAAGTGACTTGCTTAGGGTCACGTAGCTATTAACTGTTTGAAGCCAGATTTGAAATCAGAAGAGGAATCTTCTTGATTTCAGGTCCAGCACTCTATACACTATGGCGCCACCTAGCAGATCCAATGACATGTATAGCCCTCAGATATGATCTATGATTACTAATGATGCTTTTCCCCAAAATGATAAACATTTCTGTGTGTATGCGTGTGTCCCAAATCTGGCAAACAATAAACATCTGCTAATGATATTAGGAAACTGATGCTTTGATTAGTAGCTTCCTTTCATCATAATCTTAAATAATCAATCACCAATCAGATCTTAGATATAACCTTATAAACACAATTAGTCAGGACCATGAAAACCTACTGGAGACCTTAGCCAAAAGCTTAATCCTGAGTTCCAATAAGGATAGAATCCTGTGTTCTCCACTCTTAGGAATGTAAGCATCTGGTGTTCACTCAAATGTAGTGCTAAAAGATGATGTAAAATTACCAGAATGGCGTTTTGGAGAGGAGACATGGAGTTTCCACTGGGATAGAGAAAGAACCTTGTCATGAGTACTAGTGGAAGATATGCAGTCTCCAGATGGGTAGAGAGAGGATCTTGTCATGAGTACTATAGAAAACATACTTACTGAGACCTTTAGGAATCAAGTTGGTGCTTTATTAGTAGATGGTCTAATGTTTCTATTGACTCTATACCATGAAGAACATAGGTCTCATTAGTGTACTGTTAGCTCTAATAAGAAAATATAACAGTAAGTCAGTTTTATACATATTCAATGTGTTATATATACTATCTTCTTCAAATGCTCTGAATGGAGTCAATTCCCCCAATATCTTTCTTTTTCTTGTTTAGTACCATTACTCCTTCTACATTGTGAGAGTTAGGGATGCAGCCTTTCTTGTCCCTCCTTCTCCTTCCCCCACTATTCAATAATCTGGAAAATCCCATGGAATTATTTGACCTTCTCTGCATATTAGAGGAAATGTTTGAATTATTAGTTATTAAAAATAAAATATATTGATGTTTTATAAAATCATACATATATTTTATGCATTTCTGAGTTTCTAAACTTTTTTCTGTCATCAGCTGGCCTTTGCTTGTCCTCTGTAGTTTCTGCACTCTTTCCTGTTCCCCCCTTTCCCATTCCCATTTAATCTTTTATGCTGCCCCACTATATATCAAAACCATAATGGGGAAAATTGTGTTATAGAAGGGATAACTGTACCTTTGAAAACATTGTTTCTGAAGGAACATTTGTTTATTTTCCCTCTATTAGAATGTTAGCACTATATCATAATAAAACACCTTCCAATCCTTGAAATAAATGTACCTTTCTAGGTCTCTTTGGGAACTTGTTTTTTTTTATTTTTATTTTTTTTTATTTTAAACTTCCTATTCAGTTCTGTTCTTTTCATCAGAAATCCTTGAAGTCCTCTATTTCATTAAAAACCCATTCCTTCCCCATCCCTCTGCCTCCACCAGGATTATAGTAATCTTTCCAGAGTAAGTTATTCTTGGATACAAACCTATATTTTACTCATCAGAATACTGTATTATTGTATCTCTCATTTTTTGATAAAAACTGCTAGGTTGTTGTGTGATTCTGATTGGCATCTCTTATCTGAACTCTTCTTTGGAAGTTTGCAATATTTTATTTTTAATATGAAAGTTCTGGATTTTAACTAGGTCATTCCTGGAACATTCCCTTTGTGGATTCCTATCAGAAAATGATCAGTAGAAGCTTTCTATCTTTATTTTGTCTTCAGGTGCTAAAAGATTTGAGTAATTTTCATTTAAGGTTTCTTGAAATATAAATTTCAGGATTTTTAAAAATTATTATTTTCAGGAAGTTCAATGATTCTTAAATTAACCTCCCTTCACCTTCCCAGGCTCCCATTTCTCCCCTGATCTTAGGTCTCATGTCAGGTATCTTAAATTTTCTTCCATTTTTACAATCTTTTAATAATATCTAATATTTCTTGGAATTATTGATTTCTGTTTCTGTTCTAATTTTCAGGGATTGCTTATCTCATGTAAAGTTTACTGCTTTCTTTTATAAATTACTTATTACTTATAAACTATGTATTAGTTAATTATTTCAAATAATTTCCTCAACAGTTTTTATTTTATTATTTTTTATTTACAAATAAATTATTAATGAAATAAAGTATATTTTATTTCATTAAAAATCTCATTTTCATTTCTTCTGGGTAATCCTTGCAGAAAATCCATTTTTCTCTCCTTGCCATTGTTTTGAAGCTGGATATTTTTTTTGACACTTGTATTTGTTTTTTCATTTATTCATCTTTCCAGCTCCTGAATCAGAGTATTGTGCTTTTGGGTAACATGGTCAGCTAGTCTTAATTTTACCTTTGGCTCCCTAAATCATCGCTCTGACATCCACTCTTATATGATTTAATTCTCCTGTATCTTTGAGGTTCAGAGTGATGCATACTCCTAGCTCTGTCTTGCAATTCTGGTCACAGTGTTAGGTGTCTTGATTAGACAAAGCCTTAGGGAATATATAATTACAAATATAACTACAATATATTTATGTATGTATTTATTATAACTACAAAAACTATCCCTGCCCTCCAGAAGTTTAACATCCTAATAAGAAGAAATTAACACATAAAAGGATGATGGAAATAGAATCCTGAGATCACCTGGATTGGAAATGATTTTGGTAGAGTGCATATTTCTTTATATGGAAATCCTGGAAGGAAATCACCCATCAGAGAGTATTGTGCAAGAATAGAAACTGGGACTATGTTCCAGGGAATCAGAGTGGATATTACTCCCTGGGCTTGTCTAAATACTACAGTGCCATGCTGGATGGCATTACAGTGGTTGCTGATCCTACGAGCTTCCAAGGGCCCCACTCTGGGGCTTTCTAGGGGTACCCTCCAGTCTTGTTTCCTCATGACAAAAAATATTTAGGCCACACATGTGAGGTTGATTAATGTATCTTCTTAAAGGCTACTACTCTGTGCTGTGTGTACTTTTGGATGGAGGGACAAGGCAGACTGGCTAACTTTTTGTGTAATTCTAGGGTGGAAAAACTCATTTACTATAGTTTCACATAGAACTGTTGGTCACATTTTGGTTGGTCATAATTTCAGGGTTTGATATATGGAAGCTAGTAAATTGTCTTCCATTCAGTTGACCATCTTGGTTGGAAACCTAAATTGTGAATTCTACCTGTGTTTTGTAAGAGAGATGTACAAGCGCATGAGAAAACTCTGCCCCTTTGGACATATCTCTAAGTGAAAAAATGCTTAGATTGCAATAATCATAAATTTTTAAAATGTTGCTGACAGATTTGTCCCTAAAACAAAGCACATTATTTTTTTTCAATACTATACAAGTTACTTATCCTCTTTTAACATTAGTTTTTTTTCTATCTGTAAAATATAATAATAACAACAATGACACCTATTTTACAAGCTTATTATGAGATTAAATGATGTAATATATGTAAAGTGTTTTACAACACATAAAGGACCATATACATACTACATTATCATTATTATTGAGTACACAAATCTTAATGAACCAAAAATAGTGAGTGGTAAGGCAAAAAGGCTTCTATCTTTAATCCAAAAATTTATTCTTTGTAAACTACACAAAAATAATCAAAATTTGGTTGGATAGAAGAGGAAGAGTTACAATGATTAATCTTAATTTATTATTTGAAGGCTGATTCAGCTTTTTCATAAGGTTAAATAAAGATTCATGGGCTATTGAATTAGATAAAATAGAAATCTTTCTGGTTTAGGGCCACAGAATTATTAATTGTGAATTATATTTATTGTAAAAGACATAATATTATGTCTTTTTAAAAGAGTATCTTATTAATCTTTCAAATTTTCTTATTATAACAACAGCAATTGCCATTTAATTATAATACATATGTAATTGGAACATATATGATTAAAATTGGAATATATGCACTATAGTAGAAAGAGACGAGGTTTGGAGTCAAAAGATTATACTAACTGCACAACCTTAGAAAAATCAGTCAGTTTATTTCTCTGAGTCAGAATTTCCTGCTCTGTGTAGTATTTTGATAATTAATGTTTTGTGATTTCATTGTTCAATTATTTTTCAGTCATGTCCGACTCTTTGTGACTCCATTTGGGGTTTTCTTGGCAAAAATACTAGAGTAGTTTGCCATTTCCTTCCCCAGGATATGAAAATACTTTGTGCTAAAATGTTGTATAAATATAAAATTATTACCATTAATCAATTATTGCTCAGAAGGTACCCTTCTGTGAAATCTACATTATTTTCCATAGTTGGAAATGATCTTTTCATACTTAGACTTTTATTAACAATTAATAACAGTTGCTCTTGGCAACTAGATGGCATTCCTGAGTTCAAATCCAGACTAAGACCCTTATTAGCTGTATGACCCTGGGTAAGTCACTTAACCCTATTTGCCTTAGTTTCTTCTTCTGTAAAATGAACTGGAGAAGAAAACAGAGAACTACTTCAATGTATTTGCCAAGAAAATCCCAAGTCATATCACAAAGAGATGGACACAACTGAAAAATAACTGAACAACAAAATATGTTCTTATCATAGTCTATTTTACATTAGCTATTTCTGCATTTGTTGAATCTTTTATATACAATTGTCAAATCTGTGAAGTTAGGAACCATTGACATACACTGACTGTGATTTTAGGCAAGCTCTTAAGAGCTGAAGTTGTAGAAAATGTGGCAACCTGCTCTGATAGAGGGGAGTTTTCCTCAACATTGATCAATAATTAATAAATTAATAATTTCTCATCATATGTCAATGAAATCAGAGGGCCAATTTCTATCCTTATTGCTACCTCCTTAAAGTACCTAGGATAGTGCTTTGCATATAATAGATGTTTCATAAATGTTTACTGAATCCAACAATCATTTATTATATGTCTATTGTATATATGACACCATATTCAAATTGAGAATGCCACACAAATAAAACATCAGCTTTTAAAAAGTTGTAATTAAAATAGAAATAGAGACCTAAAATATCTTCATTTATACCACCTAAGCAAAGCTTTACATTTCTAAATTTATGATCTAATAATAGTAATTTATAATAAATATAATTTTAAGTCTCTAAAGTGCTTTCCTCATAGCAGCCTTAGGAAGTAAGTAATAACTCAAATGTGAAAATGAAATTATTATTTCATCCATGTAGATGGTCTCTCTGAAGATGCAGATCTCAATCCCTCCCTGATTGCTCATCCTATGCAACTTCTAACCACATTCTTCCATACAGTTTAACATGGTGGGGTATGGAGGTAACCTCATAAGAATGCCCTTGGATCACATGAACTGCCTAGTAGTTAACTTTCATTCTCCTAAATTGACCAGCCCAGATTTTTACTTATTCATATATTTCTTTGAAGACATACTAGAACCCAATTTTCCTTTGTACTCCTTTGTTTATAATGTATGGCAGTTTACTCACAACCACATGCAGTTTCTATCTGAGTGATACACATTTTTAATTTGTCAAAGATTACAGTGTTCCATTACTTAAATAAGACTGGTTATTTAAAAAGATAGACTTTTGTTTGTGGGAGAAGTTTAAGGTTATTAAAAATAGCAGTTATCTAAAAACAATCCATCCCACTTGCCTATTTAACTCAAGGCCTAACTTGTATATATCTGTCTAATATATTACACTTCTAGATATACATATTCTCACTTGGAAACCTTGTCATAGGGTTTAATTTTTATCTCTATGCTGATGATTCAGAGTTCCATTTTTTCAACCCTACTCTTTTCCACAGACCCAGTTTCACATCAACGATAGCCTTTGAATGTTTCAACCTGGATGTCCCTTGGGCTTTTCAAATTTCCTATGTCCAAAATAGATCTCCTTACCTTTCTTACTAAACCGATTTACTAAACTTTCCACTTTCTGTTATTGACATCACCAGTATTCCAGATCCTATACTTGTTACTTCAGTATTTCTTTGACTTTTCAAACTCTGTTTCTTCTTACGTCTAATCATTTTTGACAAATCTTGTCATTTCTTTCTTCTTGATATTTCTAATAGTTGCCTTCTTTTCTCTACTTAAGCAGCATTACCCTAATTTAGGCCCTTATCACTTCTCACTTGGACTATTCTAATAGTCTCATAACTGATTTCCCTGACTCGTGTTTCTCCTCTACAATCCTTTCCCCATATAACTGAAAAATTGATTTTCCTAAATTGTAAGTCTGTTACTCTTCTACTCATAATCTCTGTTGGCTTCCAAATACCTCTAGAATCAAATATGTTTATATTTTCCTTATTTGGCATTTCACAAACTCATGCTAACACATCTTTTCATCCTTGTCATACATCATTTCACTACCTCCACTCTGTACTCCAGATACATATTAACCTTTTGATTCTTCCTCATTCAAAGACACACCATCTTTCATCTGTATGCCTTCATACTGCCTATTCTTCCAGCCTAGAGTCTATTCCATCCTTCTCATCTCTGCTTATAGGATTTATTATTATTTTTGAAACTCAACTTGAGTACCTCCTATATATATTCCCAATTCCCTGGCTATTAGTGCTTTCCTTATTCCCTTGTATTTAATTAATATATAACCCTAACTCTAACCCTAAATGCTTTCTGACTGCAACTTTAACTGTAATCCTAAACTCTTAATTCTGACCCTAATCTTAAAACTTAATCCTACACTCAAAAGATTTCCTCAAAGATTATTCACTTCTTAAAAGCAGAGATAGTTTCATTATTTTTATATGCCCATTTCCTATCTTAATAAATGATTAACTTAATGATTGAAGTAATCTGTTGGTTGTCATAATTCAGACAAAAGGTGTTCTTCATCTATTTGGTAATTTTTGTGCAAATGGTTAAGTCATATTTTTGAGAGGTTATGAGCTTCATGGATCGAGGTCTCAATTCAACCAGCAGTATATCATTTGAAAATAAGAACAAATGGAAGACCCCACTAAATAGTAAATTGTTCTTTATATTGGATTCTTTGCTGGATTTATTCAATAACAATGACAGGCATCTTTGTTAAGCATAAGTATCCCTCTTTTCTTTTCTTAATGAAATAATGACTTTCATGTTTTCAGAGACTAAGTCAGTACAACTTAAGTTCTGACAGGAGCTACCATTGCTTTATTTATTTATTTACAAAACATATGCATGGGTAATTTTTAAGATTGACCTTTGCAAAACCTTTTCTTCCAAAATTTCTCTTTCTTCTCCCACGCCCTCCCCTAGGTGGCAGATAGGCCAATACATGTTAAATATGTTAAAATATGTGTTAAGTCCTATATATATATATATATATAGGACTTAACATATATTTTAACATATATATGTGTGTATATATATATATATACACACACACACACACACACACACATGGTTATATAATTATCTTGCTGCACAAGAAAAATCATAGTAAGAAGTAAGAAAAAAAAACTGAGAAAGAAAACAAAATTCAAGCAAACAACAACAGAGAGAGTGAGAATGCTATGTTGTGATCCGCACTCAGTTCCCATAATCCTCTCTCTGGGTGTAGATGGCCCTCTTCACTGAACAAGTGGCACTGGTTTGAATCATCTCATTGTTGAAAAGAGCCATATCCATCAGAATTGATTGTTGTATAGTTTTGTTGCCATGTATAATAATCTTCTGATTCTGCTCATTTCACTTAGCATCAGTTAATGTAAGTCTCTCCAGGCCTCTCTGAAATCATCCTGTTGGCATTTCTTACAAAACAATAGTATTCCATAGCATTCATATACCATAACTTTTTCAGCCATTCTCCAACTGATGGCCATCCATTCAGTTTCCAGTTTCTTGCCACTACAAAAAGGGCTGTCACAATTATTTTTGCATAAGTGGGTCTCTTTCCCTCCTTTAAAATCAATTTGGGATATAATCCCAGTAGAAACACTGCTGGATCAAAGGGTATGCACGTTTGTTAACTTTTTGACCATAGTTCAAACTGTTCTCCAGAATGGTTGGATCCATTCACAATTCCACCAACAATGTATCAATGTCCCAGTTTTTCTACATCCCCTCCAACATTCATGATTATCTTTTCCTATTATCTTAGCCAATCTGACAGGTGTATGGTGGTATCTCAGAGTAGTCTTAATTTGCAGTTCTCTGATCAATAGTGATTTAGAGCATCTTTTCATATGACTACAAATAGTTTCAATTTCTTCATCTGAAAATTGTCTATTCATATCCTTTGACCATTTATCACTTGGAGAATGGCTTGAACTATTATAAATTTGAGTCAATTCTCTATATATTTTAGAAATGAGATCTTTATCAGAACCTTTGAACATAAAAAATGTTTTCCCAGTTTATTGCTTCCCTTCTAATCTTGTTTGCATTTGTTTTGTTTGTAGAAAAGCCTTTTAACTTAATATAATCAAAGTTATCTATTTTGTGATCAATAATGATCTCTAGTGCTTTTTTGGTTGCAAATTCCTCCCTCCTCCACAAATCTGAGAGGTAAACTATCCTATGTTCTAACTTGTTTACAATATCATTCTTTGTCTAGATCATGAACCCATTTCAACCTTATTGTGGTATACGGTGTTAGACATGGGTCAATGCCAAGTTTCTGCCATACTAGTTTTCAGTTTTCCCAGCAGTTTTTGTCAAATAGTGAATTCTTATCCCCAAAACTGGGGTCTTTGGATTTGTCAAATACTAGATTGTTATAATCACTATTTTTTTTCTGTGAACCTAACCTATTCCACTCATCAACTGCTCTATTTCTTAGCCAGTACCAAGTAGTTTTGATGACCACTGATTTGTAATATAGTTTTAGATCTGATACAGTTAGGACACCTTTATTTGGTTTTCTTTTCATCAATTCCCTTCAAATTCTTGACCTTTTGTTCTTCCAGATTAATTTTGTTGTTATTTTTTCTAGGTCAGTAAAATAGTTTCTTCAGATTCTGATTGGTATAGCCCTATAGATTAGTTTAGGTATTATTGTCATCTTTATTATATTCACTCAACCTATCCAAGAACACTTGATATTTTTCCAATTGCTTATATCTGACTTTATTTGTGTGGAAAGTGTTTTGTGGTTTTGCTCATGTAGTTCCTAACTCTCCCTTTGCAGATAGATTCCCAAGTATTTTATCCCATAAACAGTTATTTTAAATCGAATTTCTTTTTGTATCTCTTGCTGTAGGATTTTGCTAGTGATTTATAAAAATGCTGATGATTTATGTGGATTTATTTTGTATCCTGCAACTTTGCTAAAGTTGTGGATTACTTCTAATAGTTTTTTAGTTGATTCTCTTGGTTTCTCTAAGTATACAATCATATCATCTGCAAAGAGTGATACTTTGCTTTCCCCATTACCTACTCTAATTCCTTTAATCTCTTTTTCTTCTCTAATTGCAAAAGCTAGCATTTTCAATACAATATTGAATTGTAATGGTGATAGTGGGCAATCTTGTTTAACTCCTGATCTTACTGGGAATGGTTCCAGTCTATCCCCATTACATATGATATTTGCTTATGGTTTTAAATAGATGCTACGGACTGTTTTAAGGAAAAGTCCATTTATTCCTATACTCTCTAGTGTTTTTAATAGGAATTTAGATTTTATCAAATGCTTGGAAAAAATGTTTTCTAAGGATTTGACTAAGTACCAAAAGATTCCTAACTACCAATTAAGTCAAAAGAACAAACACTATTAAATACTTTCTATATACCAAGCACTGTGCTAAATAGTGAGGTACAAACTTAAACAAAAAAAAAATTTCCCCTCAGGGAGCTTACATTCTACTTAAATAGAAGTCAATATATGAAAGGGAGATAAAAAGGAGAAGTATGGAAGGTCCCTTGAAAGGGATATTTTTAGAATATAGAAAGTCAGAAGCAGAGCCAGGAAAAGTATAAAGTTGGGTCTCTCCCAAAAATGAAGATCTCATCAGTGGGAGAAGGTGGCTGATATAATAGTGGGATATTCCAGAGTAAAACTACATTTAAGGCATGGTGGCAATGTCAAAGGGGGAGATGTTGAATTATCAATGAATTTTGTCTGTGATAAACCACAAAATAAGAAACAGACATATTCCTATTTTAAACTATATTATGGTGAATAAAGGATTGACTGGAGTCAAGAAGACATGAGGCAAAATTCTACTCCCAATATAAACTAACAATTCGATAATGGGTGAGTTATTTAATCACTTGGTGATCCAGAAAACTCTCTCAGACTATAATGCAAGGATGAGTTGAGGGAGTTTCCATACTTCTTTTTGTTTTGTTGAGTTATTTCAGTCATATCTGATTCTTTTTTACCTCATTTGATATTTTCTTGGCAAATATACTGGAATGTTTTTGCCATTTCTTTCTCCAGCACATTTTACAGAAGAAGAAACTGAGGCAACCTGGGTTAAGTGAAAGCTCCCATAGCTAATAAGTGTCTGAGATAAGATTTGAATTCAGGAAGATGAGTCTTCCTGTTTTCTAGAAATCCACGGCTCTATCCACTGAGCAATCTAGCCAAATCATGGAAACCATGAATCTGGACCAAATTATACAAATAAGGAAATAGAAGATCAAGAAAATTGGATGTAATTTGCACAAGTATCCCTGGATGAATGGTAAGCTGACATTCAGCTTCATGTGTTCATCATAACTCATTTTGTCCACATTTATTAAGTGCCTATTGTTTACAAGGTCTTATATTAGTGGGGTTACAAGAATGAACATGTAATGGAGTTGACTGTCAAGAAACTTCTATCACACTCAGAGGGATATAGCATGTGCACAGCTAAATTAATTATGAGGTCATTTGAGGAGGAAAAGAGCAGCAGGATGTGGGGAGAGGGAGGGAGCAAAATCAGAAAAGATTTGAGATAGGAGTTGGGACTTCAGCTGAACCTTGAAAGAATCTTAGAATTCAAAAGATGGAATAAAGAAGGGCAGAGCTATAATAACCAGTGTGGGACAAATGAGGCTTTGCTTCCAGAGCTAGCTAAATGTAGAAGTTGCCAAACTCACCTCACAAAATGAGGGAGGTAGGTCAGAATTTCCAAATCTCAGACTGTTCTCATGAATGATGTTTTTCTTAACCGCCCTTCCACTAAAGTCAGGTAAGGTGAGGAAGTCATAGACAAGCATCTTCTCTTTGAACTTCAACAAGGGAAAAGGAAATGGTCAGCTTCTAATCTATAAAATTCTTGAACTTGGTCAAACTGCACCAGGATCATCCAACTCTTGGAGCAATGGTATCATCTGGGTTTGGACTAGAAGGAACAAACATCAGCATGGAGTCCTACCTTCTCCATAAGCTACCCCCTTCTCCCATTTTTTTCAAGAATGAGGGGGAATCTAAGTCATTTTCTTTTATGACTAAATCTCCCCAAGAGCAGGAGGAAATGGGTATCTGGGTTTTTCAGAAACACTGGAAAAACTATAAATAATTGAAAATCATAAACTCCTTTCTCCATGGGAGGGTGTTGGGGAGAGAGCACATAACAGTAGGCATCTGCTCCTTTGCTTACCCTCCTCACACCTCAATTGAGAGTTCTGTTTGTTGCATTCCATTTCCTCAGTCTAGAATTCAGTCAACAGTATGAAGGGGAAAGATGGGTAGCAGAGGCGGTCTAATAGGAGGGGAAAGACAGGTAAATGGTCTTCTCTACCCATATCTGATATCCATAGTAAAAATAAAAAATTAAACCAGGAAGTCATTTTCCTATATATTTTTTCCTATTTGTAGTCTTATTCTTAGGGGGGGCAGGGAAGCAGATTGCATTTCTTACCTCCATTCACTTTTCTCCTCCCCTTCTCAACTCCTTGCATTCTGGTTTTAGACCTTAGCACTTAACTAACATCCTCAAATCTTATACTTTTTGACATCACTTCAGATTCTAGCACTGTTCACCATTCCATTTTCCAGGACATTTTCTCCTCACTTTTTTTTTTTTTCAGTTTTGCCTCTGCTCATCAGCTTCCTGCTAATGGCACTGCTCTTTCTCAGTCTCCTTTCTTGACTCATTGCAGAGGCAACATGAAGCAGTTGAAATAGCTTTGGAGACAAAAAACCTGGGTTCAAATCTCACATCTAATAGTATATGTATGATCTTGGACAAGTCACTTAAAATCCGTAAACCTACACTGACTCATCTGGAAAATCAGAGTAATAGGCTAGATGGCTTCTGATTGTCCTTTGGATTCTGCCTCTGACACTTACTATATTGTTCAAATCATTTAACTTTTCTGAGTCTCAATTTCTTCATCTGTGAAATAAGGATGAAGGTCTAGTTTGGTCTAGTTTATCTTTAAATCTCTGATTTCATGGTCCATGTCCTGATCATATAGTATCTCATAGCTGGCAGAGTAGATGAAGTACTAAATCTGGATTAAGGAAGGCTCATCTTCCTAAGTCTAAATACAGTTTTAGACTTACTAGTCTACTTACTAGTTGTGTGACTCTGGGCAAGTCTCTTAACCCTCTTTGTCTCAGTTTCCTCCAGAATCTCTGCCAAGAAAATCCCAAGTAGGGTAACAAAGAGTCAGACATAAATGAAATGATTGAACAACAAACAAAACCTCCCCAGATACATGGGTTTAATTATCTTCTCTTTGCAGTTGACCCCTTATTTATTTGGGTTTAATATGTTTCCTGAGTTCCAGTCTACTCTGGGACATCTCCAACTCCATAAGTATCTCAGATTTAATATATCTCAAATACAAATCATTTTCTTTACTCCTAAATCTAAAGTAAGTGAATCTTCAGAACAGGGATGGGTTTTCCTCTTTATATGCCCAGTGCTTAGGGGATTCTTATTGAGTGCTTTTTGGAGGGGAGATTGGAAGGGATCAGATGGGAAGATCTAATTAGATTGGTGATCTTTAGGGATGAGCTTCCACTCTACCTGTCCTGGGTTTTTGTCTTCTCCCTCTTCTAACTTTCCTCTTGCCCCAGGTATGAGCTGGCTGGATAGCACAATGGATGGAGCACTGGAACTGGAGTCAAGAGGACCTGAGTTCAAATTTAGCCTCAGATAGCTGTGTGACCTTGGACAAATCACTTAACTCTAAAAAAAATCTTGGCTATGGATCTGCAGGAAGAAGTATATTTTAGGTGTGGGACATGAAATATTGAGTTTCATGAAGTAAACCAGCTTGGATAGAACATAGAGTACCAGCAGAGAGGTAATGGGAATTAAGTCATATTGTTTCTTACTAAATAATCTGCATTGGGCAGTTTCTTTCAAACGATATGGAGCCATCAGTGCTGCCTAATGTTTAAATCCTTTGCCATAAGCCAGAACCATGAATCAATAGAGGTGGTAGCTCCCCATAGCCTCGGGTTCAGGGTCCAGCCATGTAACTTATCACTGAACACACAATAACATGTTTCTGTTCCTTCCTACATGCCCTCTCCAGCATACCATTAAGGCTAACAAAAGGAAGCATCCTGTTGCATGCAAAAAGCAGATCTGTCAGGGGGGTAAAAAGCTGGGCAAAGTGGAGCCTTCTCTGATCATATGGCCTCTATTTTCATTAGACGCTGAACTCTGAAAGACAATAGAGCAGACATGATAAAGAGCAGGCTACTAAGGGCCCCAATTAGAGAGCCCTGAGTATCCAGTAATTTATGTGCTGATAATCTCCTAGTGATCCTCCGGGTGCTGCCAGAGTGTAGGCATTCTCATTACTCTCCTGACTTTTTTTTTTTTTTTTAACGAGGCTGTGTTCCCTGGGCTAATGCAGCCGTTTTTGCCCATTGTGCTTGGCACAGCTCATTGCCAGCAGCCGCACTGACCGCCCAGCCAAACCAAGGCCTGAGCCCAGCTGAGATGAATAGGACCTGGCTCCTCCACGGCCTAGCCTTTGGTGTGAGTGTGGCCAATTAGTCACACGTTTGGTGTTCTAATTAGGCGAGGCTGAGCCTTGCAGAAAATGTGCTGCTGATTTAGGTACTTCCTCAAACAATGCGAAATTGTGTTATGTGAAATTCAATTAGTCCTTTTCTAAATGTTTCCACATCTGTTATTCTTTAAGCAGAAAGTGATGAGGAGAGAAGGAGAAGCGAAAAGCCAGAGTCTCCACTGGTGAAATATGTTAGGCCTCTGGGACCAGCCCTTTTCCCAGCTTTTGACCCTGAACAGTGATATACAGGAAGGAACAAAGTTGGAGAGCTATCATGGCGAAGCCCTTTAAAATAAATCATTATAGAAGAAATACTGCAAAGGCAAGGGAATGTAATCTTTTCTGATGGCCATAAACTCGGCTTTGTTTGAAAAGGGATGGCATGGGGGAAGGACCATTAAGAAGTAAATGATTATAAATTTTGTCTTGAAGGTAGTATTCTTAACTAGTTCTGATATATTTTAAATGAAAGGGAGTGTCTTTTTAAAAAAAAATCCTTGGGTTTACTATTTTGTGTTTAGTTTCATGGTTTTTTTCTTCAATCTACTGAAAATTTCCATATAAAACTGAGAACAACCAGGAATCCCAGATCCATTTGGGATAGTGGGGGTGGAGTGAAAAGATGAGAGCAAAGAGGGAAAGAAAGAACAGGGGGAAATGGAGAGAGAAAAAGAGAAAGAAATGAAGAGAAGAGAGAGAAAGATAAAGGGAAGCTAGGAAGAAGAAAAACAGGGAGATAAGATGGAGAGAGAAGAAAAAAGAGAGAAAGAGAAGACAGAAAGAAATAGAGGAGAAAAGAGAAAAAAGAAAAAAAGAAGAGTAAAAAATAAAAAGGGAGCAAAGAAAGGGAAGAGATATAAAGGGAACAAAGAGAAAAGAAAAAAGAGAACAAAGAAGAGAGAAGAGCAAGGAGAAAGTAAAAGAGAAAAATAGAAATGGAAAAAGAAAGGGGGGAGGAGAGAGAGAGGTATTCCTCTCCTTAAAAAAAACTCCACCAGCTTCTTCTTGCATTTAGCATAAATAATAATTTTTTCCTTCTGACTTTTAAAACTTTTTAACAATCTGATTCCAGTTTTCCTTCCTTCTTCCCATTTTTGTCTCCTCCTCTCTTTCTCCCTCCCTCCCTCCCTTTTTCTCTTCCTCCCTTCCTCTCTTCCTTTCATTCTTCTCTCTTTCCTTCTTTTAATTCTTCCTTCCTTCTTTCCTTCCTTCTTTCCTTCCTTCCTTCCTTCCTTCCTTCCTTCCTTCCTTCCTTCCTTCCTTCCTTCCTTCCTTTCTTCCTTCTTTCCTCCCTTCCTCCCTCCCCTTCCTTCCTTCCTTTCTTTCCTCTATTTATTTAACAGATTTTATTTATTTATTTTTATTCATAAACTTTAAGTTTCATCCAAACAATCTCATTCTTTCTCCCACATCTATCTTCCACCTTCTATCTTCATTCATTTAGGTGTTTTCCTTCCAACTCATTCCTAGAAAACTCAGCTCAAGGGCTTTTCTTTAAAGTTCTTTCCTGATCCTCAAAGTTGTTAGTTCCCCTTCTCAAAAAATTACTTTGTGTCAATTTACATGTATTTTGGATTTGATTAGGTTTGTTCATGTTCCTCAACAAGAGAATATAATCTCTTTGAGTACAGGGACTGGTTCATTTTCGTCTTTTTATATGCAGTTTCTAGCACATGATAGGGACTTAATAAAGGCTATTTGTATGAATGGATGAGAAATAATAGAAAATGAAAGAAGAGAGGATGAAGGGTTAGGAAGAAGAGAGAGGGAGGAGGGGAAGGAGGAAGGAAACGAGAGAGAGAGAGAGAGAGACAGAGACAGAGACAGAGAGAGAGACAGAGATAGACAGACACAGAGACAGAGACAGTAATGGCATTTGTTTTTTAATATAGTAAATCCTCTTGAACCCAAACCACAGCAGCACTGACATAATATGTTGCTTTGATCCTTCCAGCTCACATGAAGCTGTTGTCTGCTCCCATCCCCAACCCTTTTTACTCAGCACTTCTGTGTTTTTGTTTGTCGTTGTGTTCTTCCTCTAACACTCCCTTAACAAGCCCACTTATTCCCACTCCTACTACCACCCACTAGAGCAGCTGAGTTGCCCCACGCCTGCCACAGACAGCCATGGTATTCTTTGTCTGAGTGGTATGGCTGAAAACCGCAGCTGTCTAAAGGTGAAAATGTACATGCATTTGATCCTTGTTACTGTTATCACCTTTTCAGGGTCCAGCATTTCAAAATCTTATCTGTGGATGGTGGGCCATGTTTCAGCTTTGTCAAAGCCCGGATATAGGCTGTGTGGTTTTCTGATGATATATCTTGATAAGATTTGTGGAATGCGAAAGATGGAGTTGTCAGCACCCCTTTATGGCACCTCTGGACATGTCAGAAAATAAAAATATTTTCAGAAGTGATAGCATTATTTTGACTGGTGACATGAACTTTTAAGACAATGAATTACTTAAAATAAGAAAAAAGGCTAATAGGAAAAAAAAAAGGCTAAGTAAAGAGACAAAAAATAGAACCCTGGCTTGGGCAAATGACTGATCTGACTTGACAGATGATTAACACAAAAGAGGAAAACAAAAGGCTTTAAAAAAAAAAAACAATAATTAACTGTATAACTTCCTACAGAAGGTCAGTACAGCTTTTGTTGGTAAGTCTCCTGAATTTTTGCATATTTCCCATTTGTTAAAGAGAATGAAACTAAATTTATCCAGACCCTGAGCAAACTTCATATTTGATAACTTACCAAGTTATAATAGGAAAAGAGTAGCTACATAGGAGAAAGAAATGAACCCAGACGTAGAACCTCTGTTTTCTTTTATGTATACTTACTGTGTTATATGGAGTGGAACGCAATTTATAGGATGACAGACTCAGAGCTAAATGGAATATTGCTGATCTTCTAGTATTTTACAAATAGGAAAATTGAGGACCTCATGGAGGGTAAATGTTTTATTTACTTTTATTCCAAAGGAACTACTGACAGGTTTTTTTTTAAAATAAAATTGCCTGAAATTTGGTTTGATGAAGTCATTGACCTAATATTAAATAGAAGCCATTATCTCTTGTAGTATTTTTGGCCATATGAGGATTGCTTCCTCCAGCTGTAATCCTTAAAACTGGATGCCTTGCTTCCAGAAAACAAAAACAAAACAAAAAAAAAAACAAAAAAAAACTTAGACTTTTCATTGGACTTTACCTATTTCATGATTGAGATTTGCTCACACTGAATGCAGAGAAAAAGAACATTAAGCTCAGAGAGCAATGTTATCTGATTAAAAAAACTGTTTCTTTTTTTTAAAAAGCCAGATAACAGTAAGCCAAACTTTGATAAAAAGACAACATTTAAGTAACTGGCTTTAAGCCAGTCAAACAAACCTTGTCTGAAATTGCTCTTTTGCTACTTAAGGTTAAGTCGGATCATCTATCATGGCTGAATTCCTGTTATTCTAATGGAACTTAAATAAGTTCTATTTGAACCTTTCCACACAAGCCAATTTGCAGCATCTGGTCCCTCAAATCATTCTTCTGCTGGCTCCTCTTTAACATGTGACTTCCAAGACCATGTTGTAACCTAAAGATATTGCACATTCAAATCTGTTTTGTTTTGTTTTGTTTTTGACAACATATTCAGTGATTGGCTCTAGGTATAAAACTTAACATTTTAGAAGATAGACTCTAATCACTCCTTATCTCCGAAAACTATGCCTGTATTTGGAAAATAAATTTTTCTGATTATATAGTAATTTCATAAATAAAAGACAAATTCCAGTGATAGTCCCTATATTTTATTAAAAGGATCCCAAAATCAAGCTTTAAAAAAAAAAAAAAAACAATAAGGCAGGTCTCTGGGGACAATGCAAAAGCAAAGCTGCAGATGTTTCCATTTCCAGACTCTCCTTTGCCTCCCAAGAGCTATATTAGTCAGCTCAGGGACTGCTGAACAATTTCACTTATTTCCCACAAAGAGGTTTGGGTGTTCAGCTCATTTATCAAGAGTTCATTGAGAATCAACTAGAGGCTATCCCAATGCTAGGCATTTTGGGGCAACCGATGGATACATAACAAACAAGATATTATCTCTTCCTCAAAGAGTTTATGGTCTTTTGGGGGACAGGAAGTTTAAGACTTAGTTCCCTAGGACTAGAAGTTGTTCTAAATAGAATACTCAGAATATATAAAGGAATAGATTAGTAATATACTCGTAATATTTAACAATTGGGTCTCCAGAAAAAAACAATGTATGGCACATGCTAATTTTTAATCTACTTTATCACCATTTTCCCAATGATTTTCTTTAATACAATATTTTACTTACCTCCATTTAAATATTAAAACAATTTTGAAATCTTTTTTTAAAAAAGTTTTGCTTTCCAAATTCTATCCTTCATTCCCTTTCCTTCCCATCACCCCAATTATTTATCATTTTCTTAAGTCTATACAAACAACAAAATAAGAACTCTAGTCCTGATTTATAGTATTTACCCATTTCTGGGATATAAATTCTTACACCGAAAATTTAACAATTGCCTCTAATGAGCTTGTTCAAACTTGCTTCAGTATATTCCTAGAATGTTCATTCATGTATACATACATACAAAACCACATATATATGTATATTATGTATATATGTATGTGTATATATATATATATATATATATACAAACATTTATATATACTTATGAAACATATCTCTAGTCCTCATTCATATCTAATCATGTGTACATTTATATATATAAAATCATAGATCCAATTTCTATTCAGATCTGTGTATGTATATATACACATCTCTTTATTATCAATATCTCATTTGAGCCTCACAACAATAGTGTGAGATAGGTGCTATTATTAACATTACTATTTTATGGATGGAGAAACTGAGGCAAACAGAGGTTAAGTGACTTGCCTAGGGTAACACTGTGGTAAGTGCTTGAGGTAAAATTTGAATTCAGGCCTTCCTGACTCTAGGCCCAGCATTTTATCCACTGAATCATTACATTGCCCTTACAATTTGGTAATTTGGACCTACTTTTAAGAGTTATTAGGTTAATTAACCAATAAATCAACAGTTATTTATAAGATGCCAGACAATTGGTGCTAGGGCCAGGGCATACAAAAACCAAAAAATGGACTCTCCTTTTCAAGAAGGGTTTACATTCTACTGGGGGAGGGATAGCATGTATTGGAAAATGTATATAGAAAAGAAATAAGAGGCAAGTAGAGGAAGAGAAGGAAGTCACTTGTATCTAGGGATAGAGAAAGGAGATCATTGAAGATGAAACTTATAATGGGAAAACCTGATAAACTTAGGAAGTATTCTACAATCACTTCAAGTAGAGATGGTAAATGGGAATCTTAAAATTAATCAAATTCTAATACATAATAATACTTATGAGTAAAAAAGCATGAGAGTTATGCAATATATGTGTGAACATTTCATGCCAAGATTATTACCCTCAAAGAAATTCTTGCCCTTGCTGGTTTGGAATGGGAGTAAATCCAAAAGTTCTATTATAATTATACAATTTACTCTGCATCAACTGTAATTTCTTTATGGAACTATGTGTTCAACTCCAGCCTCAGACTCTAGTTAGTTGTGTGACTCCAACCAAGTCACTTGACTCTGTTTGCTTTAGTTTCCTCATGTAAAATGAACTGGAAAAGGAATGGGAAACCACTCCAGTATCTTTGCCAAAAAACCTCCAAATAGGATCATGAAGAATCAGACATAACTGAAAAGCTACTGAACATACACACTTTCCATTTAAACTATTATTTAAATGATGCCAAGATTCAATGCTGTATTTTAGGACCCAATAACTGATGATATCAAAATCTTTCTTTACTTGGAGTTAGACTGAAGATCATTGCCTTTTATTCCAAGATACCTGGACATTGAACTTCAGTTAGAATTACTGAGCTTCCTTGGACTTCTTTGGTCATCTCTGGGATCTCCTTGGAGATCTAAGTCACCTAAATTTAGATTTTTTATTCCCTCTTGCTGCTGCTGCTATCATCTCTAGGTGCCTTTTATTGAGAGCCTTTTCCTAGAATCTCCTTTCACATTTCTATTTTAATTCACCTTTCCACATATTCCAACTTAATTGGGGTAATTTATCAAAAACCCCACAAATTGCCAAGTACAGTGATAGGGAAACAGACAAAACTGGAAAAGTCCTTTACCTCAAAGTGCTTATATTCTACTGTAAAAGAATCAACACTTATAAAAAAATTATATACAAAGAAATTTTGGGATAGAATGGGGAATATAGGAACACTAGTAACTATGGAGATCCATATAAGCATCTTGTAGGAGGCTACAACTGAACTGAGGTTTTAAAGATTTTTTTCTTTTTTTCTCAATAGTATTTTATTTTTCCTAATACATGTAAAGATAGTTTTAAACATTCATTTTGCTAAGACTTTGTGTTCCCAAATTTTCTCCCTTTCTCCCTTATTTCTATGTATAATGTTCTCCTGATTTCATTCAGCATATTCATGTAAGACTTCCCAGATTTTTCTGAACTCAGCCTGTCCATTTCTTTCTTTTTTGTGTTAAACATGTGCAATTGTTCTATACTTATTTCCACAAATATCATGCTGTACAAGAAAAATCATATCCAAAAGGAAGAAAAAATGAAAAAGAAAACAAAATGCAAGCAAACAATAGATCAACATCTGATTACCTTTTTTTTTTTCCTTTTTGACCTGATACAGGAAAATTGCACATATTTAACATATATTGGATTACTTGCCATCTAGGGGAGGAGTGGGGAGAAAAGAGGGAAAATATTTGGAACACAAGGGTTTTGCAAAGGTGAATGTTGAAAAGTATCAATACAGGATATGTATACATATATTGTATTTAACACATACTTTAATATATTTGACATGTATTGGTCTACCTGCCATCTAGGGGAATAGATGGGGAGAAAGAGGGGAAAAGTTGGAACTGAAGATTTTGCAAGGGTCAATGATGAAAAATTACCCATGCATATATCTTGTAAATAAAAAAGCTATAATAAAAAAAATAAAATAAATGAAAAATAAAAAATTAATTAAAAAAGAAATGTATCCATACATATGTTTTGAAAATATAAAGCTTTAATAAAAAAATGTAAAAAAGAAATAATTCCTTCCCAACTTTTTTACATATTCCTTTTCCTCTCTGCATTCTCCAGTCTAGTCAATTTAACCTTTTTGTTGTTCTTTACAAATACACAGGCTGTCCCTCATACCTGGTATTGTGGTTCCTTCTTCTCATTCCTGATTTTAAATTTTTTTTAGAATACTGTTACCTTCGAAACTACTCACTTGATACTTACAGGAAAACTTTCCTGTTTCCCCAGTTTCTAGTTCTCTCTCCTTTCCTGAAAAAACAAAAACAAAAACAACAACATTTAATTATTTATTTATTCAGGCATTCATCCACTTACTTTTCTGTTCATTTGTTTATTTATTTGTTCATTCATTTGTCTATTTGGAATATCCTTATCTATGTAGATGTCTCCCTCAATATAATGAATTTAAACTTATTTTTTAGCCCAGTGTCTGACTCATAATAATTGTTTAATCAATCAATAGCAAACCTTTATTAAATTCCCAGGCACTGTAGAGGTACTAGGGATAAAAGTAAAAGGATACAACAATCTCCATTCAGTAGGAATTTACATTCTAATAAAATAATGGTTAATAAAAAGCTTGTTTGTTAATCAATTGAGAACAACAAATAAGGTGATTAAAGTATATGTAAAAATAATCTACAAACCTGAAAAAGACCTTAGCTTAAAAGACCAAGGACTCCTACTGTTTCTGGGGTCATCTCCAGTTATCCTGACTTATATTTTGCTAATTCACTCAGATGACCCTGAAGAACAGTGAGGCTGATGACTTTATATAGCCCTATCTCACTTAAATGCAATTTACTTACTTGCCAGTCAAGATTATCACCCTCTTAATATTATTGGTCTTCTTTAAGAATGAGGACAAACAGTAAACTTAATCAAAGAATTGGTGAGCCAAACTCCCTACCTACCTTCCACTGAGATCCTTCTAAAACATACCCAATCATACTTTGTCACTCTCAGTTAGGAAAGGGATCACAAGGTCCCCTTCTCTTGGAGTCCACATGAGAAGGATGTATTTTCTCCAAAGCACATTCATGATGAAATAGGCATTAATCCATCCATATTAGGAACATTGGTTCATTCTTCTTGCCCCATGACCACTTTCATTTAAAGCCTCCAATTTCTGTATTAATATGTAATAAATATGTAAGTAATTCTAATAATACAATATGGATGACATGTACATAATAATATGTGAATAATATTTACATAAATAATATGTAAATAGTAGGAGTCCTCTCTTTTGGAAAGGAGTCAATAATAAAGTTCTCCAAGGTGAAGACATAAGAAGAGGAAATGGAGAATGAACAATAGAAAATTTAAAGAAATCTTCCCAGTCTTTGGCACTCGCATCCATTGATCTCAATGGCTATGCATACTTATACCTTGTATCTACTTTGTATTTATTTAGTATATACTTACATATGCTACATATACTCATATATAACATATATATATATATATATATATATACATACATACACACACACATTCATATGTAACATATATGTGTTTATATATTATCCGGGCAGTTTGGTGAAACAGTGGATAGAGTATCAGACTTGAAGTCAGAAAGATTTGTCTTTCTGAATTCAAATCAAGCCTCATATACTTACTAGCTGTGTGATCCTAGTCAAGTCACTCAATTCTGCCTCAGTTCTTCATCTATAAAATGAATTAGAGAAGGAAATGGCAACCCACTGCAGTAGCTTTGCCAAGAAAACAATATAGGGTTAGAGAAAGTATGAAATAACAGAACAACAAACAAATACATTGTATCTCTCCAATAGAATATTAGCTCTTTGGGACTAGGGAATGATTTTTGTCTTTGTACTTCCAGCAGTTATCACAATGCTAGGTACATAGAAAATTCTTAATAAATGTTTCATGAGCAATTGATATTTGCTTACTCATCACAAACAACATCCAATAAATGTCTTACAGTAGTAATATATCTTTTAAAAGGATGATACATGGAATACATCTATCTGCTCCCATGTACACTTTTACTTTGGCACCATCATTCCATAAATGCACACACAACCTCTCCCACCAATGTTATTTTTGCAGTAGGAAAACGATTTGAAAGCCACCTCCACTGCCAGGGTTACCACAATGTCCCATTTATTTTTAAAGAATCCCTGGCAAGGCTTAGAAAGGAAGGCGCTTATGGGTCTATGCCAGAAGTAGATCAGTTTTTCTTAAAGGAAGGCTACCTTTTATGGTTTTTCCAAAGAGTGAGATAATAATATGATTTCTGAGCATCTCAGATAAGCTGTCCCATCTTCATACCATGCCCTTTTCTGTGGAGATAACTATAACATGAAGCAGGATTGTTTTTTAAAGGAAAAAAAATGCATAAAAAAGAATAATATACAAAAACAGGGCCCCTTAAAGTGAGGGATAATTTGACTTCAGACTTCCATCTGTGGGAAGATTTCATGACAGGAGACGTATTAATTCTTTGCTCCACAATGGTCAGATGACTTTGCCAAAACTCACAATTGAAACTGCTTGGAAGCCATTTGGAAAAACTTTCCGATATTTACTCAGCATTAAGCTCTTCAGCAAAAACCTCAGAAATCAAAATTTGCCTCACGTCTATTATAACTCTTGGTAATTTTAGGAGACTTTGAAGAACCACACCAACACCAAGTTTAAACACTTGAGAAGGAATTGCTCAGCTATAAAAGTAATATCAACCCTGTTCCAACCTCACTCAGCCCATTAGGATCGGTCAGGAATGTCTGTAGTATTCACTAGGGTCTCTGGGTTCAATAGACTTTCAGGTTTTGTGGTTTATCACTTTGTTCTAATGTCCATACTGTCTTTCTAAAGTATATTTGGTAGTGAAGCCAGGTCTTTACTATTTTATTGATTTCATTCATCTCCCCCAGATCCTAGTACAATGTAGAGTACATAGTAGGTTCTTTTAATAAAGGTTCGTTGAAGTGAATAAATATCAGACTGCCATGGTAAGGGGCAGCTGTGGTTTGGTGGAAAGAGCTTGGACTTGGAGTGATTAGACCTGGCTTTCAATTTTGGCTCAAATTATTATTGGCCATGTAGCATTGGCCAAGTCACTTAACCCCTCTTAGCCTCGATTTTGGAAAACTAAAGCAATTATATGGATAAGTTGAGTGAAAAGAATTTTCCCTAATAATACTTAGTTATCATAAGAAAAATTTGGGGACAAAAGAACCTTAGTTTAAATTCTGAATCTTCCATGGGGACTGAGAGCAGGCAGAACATACTGCACATGCTCTTAAAACAGAGATCCCTTTGGCCAGTTCCCCTGTTAGATTTATATGACAGTTAACAAAGTACTTCAGTCAAATAAACAATTATTTTAATTTATTGCATTTTAAAGAAAAAGTTTAAAAATAAGTATTATTAAGTGCCTACTATTTGTCAGGTACTGTACTATAGACTGGGGATACAAAGAAAGTTTTAAAAAAGTTTTTTTTCCTCTCAAGGGATTCACAGACTAATAGGGAATAATGACAGCTATATACAATCAAGATAAGGAAGAATCAGGAAAGGCTTCCTGTGGAAAGTGAGATTTTTGCTGAGGCACTCCTACAAGTTGGATTGTATAAGTATACTGATGAAAGTCCTTTTGAATTCTAAACCTATTTTTTTATTCTCGTTATACAAATCAGGAAATTGGAGGTAATACAGGCCAAGGGACTTATCTAAGGTCACATGGTTAAAGAATTAGAGCCAGAACTAGAATTGGTCCAGCCTGATGTGTATTCAAGAAGCAAAAAGATGGGAGGATCACTATGAGAGATGCTGGATATTAAACTGACCAGAATCTCATTGCCTTTGAGTTGCAGTGAAACACCAAAGACTCAAGTGAAGGATCCAGGCAACTAACTCAAAATATAGGCAAGGTTGTGCAGATTATCTGAAATGTCTTATTCAGCTGGAAGTAGGAAGATCTGAGTTCAAATCCACTCTCAGGCCTTTACAATCTGAGTGACTGGGCAAATCATTTAATCTCTGTCTGCCTGTTTCCTCATATGTTATAGATGGATAATAGTATCACCTACTTCCTAAGAGTGGTGTGAGGATACATTGAAATAATACTATTCAACCAAATTGGCCTATTTTATGCTGTGACATGAAATTTTATCTCCCATCTCCATTTTTTAACAAGTTTGTTTCTCCCTACTCTTCACCACACCTGGAATGCCCTCTCTCCCTCATTAACTCTGCTTGTTATTGCTTGCAGGATAAAATGCAAACTCCTCATCCTAATGTTAACAGTTTTCCGTTATCTAGCTCCAAACTACCTCTCCAGCTTTAATTTCATATTATTGCACATCCTACATTCTGACCAAACTAAACTAAACTACTAGCTATTCCTTAAATTTAACATTCCATGCTTTTTGTGCAACCATTCCTCATTCTTAAAATACATTCCTTCTTTATCCCATCTCTCAGAACTTTTATGTTCCTTTAAAATGAATCCCTTTGTCAGTTATTCTGTGATGTTCCCTATTTAGTACTTAGTACTTCTGTTATTGCCTCGGATTTCTTTGTATCTTGGTCTCTGATGTATGCACGTATGAGTAGACCAGAGACAGTTCACATTGATTCTCAATTGCTAATTGTTAAATTTTCATTGTTGCACATTTATTCCTTGGGGAAATCAGCAGACTACAAATTGAGCTTTCCATTTATATGTATGTATTTATTGTGTGTATGGATGTTTGAATGCATGTTTGTATCCACAGACTGAAAATTTGATTCAATATGGAGCTCTTTTTTGGGGGTCTCAATCCTTGCTTAGACCAATTTCTTTCTTTAGAATTTTTTTCTCAATAGTATTTTATTTTTTCAAATACATGTGATGATAGTTTTCAACATTTATTTTTATAAGACGTTGTGCTCCAAATTTTTCTTCCTCCCTTTCTTATCTCACCCCTCTTTAAAACAGCAAGCAATCTGATATAGAAGCAATGCTTTTAAACATATTTCCATATTTATCATGTTGTGCAAGAAAAATCAGATCAAAAAGGAAAAAAAATCATGAGAAAGAAACAACAAAAAGGTAAAAATACTATGCTTCAATCCACATCCTTTTAAATTAAAGCGTTTTATTTTCAAAACATATGCATGGAAAATTTTCATTTTTGGGGGGGAAAAGAGAGGAGGCAACTAGGGTTAAGTTACTTGTCCAGGATCACACAGCTGTTTGTGTTCATATTTGAATTCAGGTCTTCTTGACTCCAGGACCAGCCCTCTTATCCACTGTATAACTTCACTGCCCCACACAGATAATTTTCAATATTCACCCCTGCAAAACCTTGTGCTCCCCCACCCATTCTCCACAGATAATAAGCAATTCAATATACATTAAACATGTACAATTCTTCTATACATATTTTCACAATTATCATGCTGCACCAAAAAAATCAGATCAAAAAGGAAAAAAAATCATGAGAAAGAAACAACAAAAAGGTAAAAATACTATGCTTCAATCCACATCCTTTTAAATTAAAGCGTTTTATTTTCAAAACATATGCATGGAAAATTTTCATTTTTGGGGGGGAAAAGAGAGGAGGCAACTAGGGTTAAGTTACTTGTCCAGGATCACACAGCTGTTTGTGTTCATATTTGAATTCAGGTCTTCTTGACTCCAGGACCAGCCCTCTTATCCACTGTATAACTTCACTGCCCCACACAGATAATTTTCAATATTCACCCCTGCAAAACCTTGTGCTCCCCCACCCATTCTCCACAGATAATAAGCAATTCAATATACATTAAACATGTACAATTCTTCTATACATATTTTCACAATTATCATGCTGCACCAAAAAAATCAGATCAAAAAGGGAAAAAAATGAGAAAGAAAACATAATGCAAGCAAAGAACAATAAAAAAGTGAAAATACTATGTTATGATCCACAGTCTTTTCTCTGGGTGCAGATGGCTCTCTTCCTCACAAGACCATTGGAACTAGTCTGAATCTCCTCATAGTTGAAAAAAGCCCTGTCTGTCAGAATTGATCATTGTATAATCTTGCTATTGCAGTGTACAATGTTCTCCTGCTTCTACTCACCTCACTTAGCATCAGTTCCTGTAAGTCTCTCCAGGCCTTTCTGAAATTATTTTACTGATCATTTCTTATAGAATAATAATATTCCACAATATTTATATACCATAACTTATTCAGCCATTCCCCAACTGATGGGCATCCAGTCTGTTTTCAGTTTCTTGCCACTACCAAAAGGGCTGCAACAAACACTTTTGCACACTTAGGTCCTTTTCCCTTTTTCATGATTCTTTGGGATAAAGACCCAGTTAGAGATACTGCCGGATCAAATAAAGGGCATGCACAGTTTGATAAAGGGCATAGTTTCAAATTGTTCTCCAGAATTGTTGGATCAGTTCACAACTTCCACATTCATTCTACATAGTTTTCTCTCTGGACATGGATGGCATTTTCCATCTCAATCTATGGGAACTGATTTGAATCATTGCATTGTTAAAAGTCAAGTCCATCATCGTTAATCACATAATCTTTCTGATACTTTGTTGATTCTGCTTACTTCACTCAGCATCAGTTCATGTATGTCTTTTTAGGCTTTTCTGAAATCAGCCTGCTTATGATTTCTTATAGAACAATTATATCTATCATAACTCATTCAGCCATTCCCCAAATGATGGACAGCCACTCAATTTTCCAGTCCTTAACACCACAGAAAGAGCTGTTACAAACATTTTTGCACATGTGGGTCCTTTCCTCTCTTTTATGATTGCATTTCATCTACTCTTTAGGTTCTCTCTCCTAACAGATTTTTTTCCCTTACCACTTGTTCATCTCTCTTCTACCATATAAATATTGTGTTGTAAAAAAAAAAAAACCATAAAACTCAACCATAGTCTCATTTCACAAAAGCAGAATTTGAGACCCAGGGAAGTAAGACATCTTGTCTTCAGTCACACAGCCAATTAACAGAACTTGGGTTAAAACATAGATCTTTTATTTTTCATTCTAGAGTTCCTTGTTTTCTATCATATTTCATATATATGCATATATACATGTAGTTCATACATCATATATCATACCTAATGATGCAACCTAAGGGGCCAAGGACTTACTAGTTCCACTCATAATAAATTAATCTTAGAGGTTTAGGGGATAATTTTAGGCTCTATTTCTGTGAACATTCACAAGATTCACTTATAAGAAAGCATCTTATCCATTGGTTTTTGTTCCTCTTTGTTTCAATTAAATTTGGGTGGCATAATGAAATGAACTTTCATTCCTAGTCTAATGACTAGGAGTCAAAATTTGGCCTAGGCTTTGGTTTAAATCCCATTTCTGCTGCTTGCTACACATATGACTTTGCTCAAGTCACTTGTCCACTCTGAGTCTGTTTTCTCATCTGTAATAAGGAAGTTGGAATAGATGATCTTCAAGATTACTTCTAGCTCAATGATTCCAGGAAGCAAAATGTATACCAAATGCAATTATAAAGTGTTACTTTATAATATTTGTAAGTAATTCAATCTAAGTAAATAACCAATAAGTAAGAAAAAATATTTATCCAATTTAGATGCTTGGAAATCACTGAATGGTTTTAATTTTATCAAATCCAAAAAAGGATTACAAAAGCAAACTGAAAGAAATATGAAACCATCACTTCAGCTGGAAAAAATTAACTACAATATTGTTCTAGGAATTGTTATATTTCTTATGCCATTATGGAACATAGTTGGATCTCAAGAATTAGGATCCTTGTCTTATTGTGTGATCTATTTCAGTCACTTAATGAATTTTCTAAAAAAGTAGTAAATGTTGAAATCTATAATAATGACTGAAGAATCTCATTCAAAATGGACTTTGATTTTATTTATTGGCTTTAATATTTCTTAGATATTCTTTTTGAAAGTCAAACTAGGCCATCTTTTGCTTCAGTTCTTACCTAGTCTTTAATCTTTGAATGGATGTTGCCTTAGACAAACTGAGACCTGGAAAAGACCTTAGTTTAAAAAGGTCATGGTTTCCCATTGCATCTAGGGCCATTACCAGGGGTCTTGACCTATGTCACTGTACTCCAATGATTCTGAAGGAGAAAATGAGGCTCATGACTTTGCAGAGCCGTGCCTCATTTAAATCCAATTCACTTTCAAGTCAAGACATTGGTCTTAGTAGAGAATGAAGGATAACCAACAAACAACAACAATTTCCTAGATTTAATTACTACTTTTCTATAGAACAATTTTGATTCTTTTGAGGCAGAGTATTGAGGACATTTGTTTGTCTCATTCTTTTTATTATTGCATTTCATTGTTCCATAGCAATTTCATCAGAAGGACCTTATAAAAATAAGCTCCTTCTGGGTAAAAAACATGACACATAAATTGTTATATATTTACCTATTTGTTTATTTATTTGTATTTTTGTATTTTCTCCAACACCTAGATGAAGTGATTACTAATAAGATCATTTATTTAGTTTAGATATCTATGGGATTAATGCTGCTACAAACAGATAAAAAGTTAAAAAGTTGATCACTAACCAGGTTTGGCTATTTTAATTTTTCTGTGTGATACTACCTAACCATTAAAAATAATAAAATTAATTGATTTATTTTTGATAATGGATTAAAATGAAAGATTGTCATTTAATCTTAACGAACATATACATATCAACATAAGAATACCCATTAGCCCAATATGTTATTAAGTTGAGCAATTCCCTCTATTGTGTTCTTAACCTCCTCCCAAATATTTCCAATAATTCGAAATATCATGGGCCATAAAAGGGTAATCTATTCCATCTTGGGAGAGAGGTCTGTTGTAAGAAGTTCTTTAAAAAAAAAAGAAATATTTCTTTATGTCATCCACTGGAACCAATCTTGAATAAATCTAAGCTGGGCCAAATAGTTGGCACAGTGGATAGAGCACCAAACCAGGACTCAAGAATAATTTGTGTTCAAATAAGGCCTCTGACATTTAATAGATATATGACCCTAGACAAGTCATTTAACTTCTGTTTTCCTCAGTTTCTTCATTTGCAAAATTGTAAAATTTAAGATAAAAAAAGAAAGTAATTATAAAGTACTTAGAAGTAGTTGATGCATACTGTAGGTCTCATATAAATGTTAGCTATCATTATTCATCTTTCTTCCAAAAAGCAGCTGCCAAATATGTGCTGATAATGAACAAATTCCTGCCTGTGTTTTCTTTTTCCCAAAATTAAATAGAAAGTTTTCCCAAACTTGCCATATCATGTTGTTTTCATATACGTCAAAATCTTGGTTACCCCCTCTCCATTGCACACACTCTTATCTGTCAATGTCTCTTTTAAAATGTGGTAGTCAGAAATGAACACAATCTGATCAGTGAAGATGACAGTAGAACTACTATGTCCATCATCTTAGATAATATAATTCTATTAGTACAGTTTTAGATTGCATTGTTTTTGGCAGTTATATTACATTGTTAACTCAAACTGAATTTATAAGGTTGTAAACCCCTAGGACTTTTTCACATAAATATTGGATAAGCCACATCTCCCCTTTCTTATTTTTGTATAATTATTATTTTTAAAAGTTTACATGTAGTACATTAAATTTCTCCCAACTAAATGGCATTTTCTTAGGTTCAGTCCATTAGTCCAGCCTATAGATATCCCTGTGAATCCTAATTCTATAATCTAATCTATCCTTCCCCCCAACTTTTTCTATCATTCACTAGTTCTGTAACCATGATTGATCTAAGTATTTGCTAAAAATATTGAACCATACAAAACCAATGACATAGTCCTTTAGCACACCAGAAAAGAATTCCCTATGGGTTGACATCTAATCATTAATCAGTGTTTTTTGAGCATGGGTATTCAACAATTTAGAAATAAATATAACTGTATTCTTTTTCAGCCCACATTTCTCTGTCTTATCCATCATGCTATCAAGACTTGCAACTTTATCCAATAGATTATTGAAACCAGCTGTATCCCCAGCTTTCTCCAATATTCCAATCAAGTATCTTCTCCAAAGAGAAATTCAAATAATTTAATGTGGTTTTTTTCCTATTAATAAACCGAAGTTGGCTCCTAGTGATCCCTACTTCTCTTAATGAGTGATCATAATTTGTTAGAGAAAATATAAGATCAAAATGGGTCTATGACCTAGGCATAAAGAACGAGATTATAAATAAATTAGAGGAACATAGAATAGTTTATCTCTCAGACTTGTGGAGGAGAAAGAAATTTGTGACCAAAGATGAACTAGAGACCATTACTGATCACAGAATAGAAAATTTCGATTACATCAAATTAAAAAGCCTTTGTACAAATAAAACTAATGCAAACAAGATTAGAAGGGAAGCAACAAACTGGGAAAACATTTTCACAGTTAAAGGTTCTGATAAAGGCCTCATTTCCAAAATATATAGAGAACTGACTCAAATTTATAAGAAATCAAGCCATTCTCCAATTGATAAATGGTCAAAGGATATGAACAGACAATTTTTAGAGGATGAGATTGAAACTATTACCACTCATATGAAAGAGTGTTCCAAATCATTATTGATCAGAGAAATGCAAATTAAGACAACTCTGAGATACCACTACACACCTGTCAGATTGGCTAAGATGACAGGAAAAAATAATGATGAATGTTGGAGGGGATGCGGGAAAACTGGGACACTAATGCATTGTTGGTGGAGTTGTGAACGAATCCAACCATTCTGGAGAGCAATCTGGAATTATGCCCAAAAAATTATCAAAATGTGCATATCCTTTGATCCAGCAGTGTTTCTATTGGGCTTATATCCCAAAGAAATACTAAAGAAGGGAAAGGGACCTGTATGTGCCAAAATGTTTGTAGCAGCCCCGTTTGTAGTGGCTAGAAACTGGAAAATGAATGGATGCCCATCAATTGGAGAATGGCTGGGTAAATTGTGGTATATGAATGTTATGGAATATTATTGTTCTGTAAGAAATGACCAGCAGGATGAATACAGAGAGGCTTGGAGAGACTTACATGAACTGATGCTAAGTGAAATGAGCAGAACCAGGAGATCATTATACACTTCGACAACGATATTGTATGAGGACATATTTTGATGGAAGTGGATTTCTTTGACAAAGAGACCTGAGTTTCAATTGATAAATGACGGACAAAAGCAGCTACACCCAAAGAAAGAACACTGAGAAACGAATGTGAACTATCTGCATTTTTGTTTTTCTTCCCGGATTATTTATACCTTCTGAATCCAATTCTCCCTACGCAACAAGAGAACTGTTCGGTTCTGCAAACATATATTGTATCTAGGATATACTGCAACATATCCAACATATAAAGGACTGCTTGCCATCTAGGGGAGGGGGTGGAGGGAGGGAGGGGAAAAAAAAATCGGAACAGAAATGAGTGTCAATATAATGTAATTATTAAATAAAAAATTAAAAAAAAAAAAGAAAATAGCATGACTGTAATTTCTGGAATGCTTTTTCAGGAAATTGAGGCATTTTCTTTTTTCTAATTTCTTCTTAATTGAAGAAGTTTCCCAACATTTAACAATACTTGGTTGTTGATAACCACTGCAAATTTTTTTGTTACCTTGGGGTTATAATTTTTCTGGACTTGGTTATTTGAATTCGTTTAAAGCAGTCAAGTATACTCTTTGTTTTATTAAAGCTTTTTATTTACAAAGCATATGCATGGGTAATTTTTCCAACATTGACCCTTGCAAAACCTTTTGTTCCAAATTTCCCCTGCTTCCCCCACCCCCTCCCCTAGTGGGCAGGTGTTTCATTACGTGTTAAATATGTTAAAATACATGTTAAATCCAATATTTGTATACATATTTATACAGTTATCTTGTTGCACAATAAAAATCAGATCAAGAAGGAAGAAAAAGGAAAAACTGAGAAAGAAAACAAGATGCAAGCAAATAACAATAGAGTGAGTGAGAATGCTATGTTGTTTTCCACACTCTGTTTCATGGTTCTCTCTCTGGGTGTAGATGGCTCTCTTCATCACTGAAAAAGTGGAATTGGTTTGAATGATTTCATTGTTGAAGAGAGCCATGTCCATCAGAATTGATCATCATATAGTCTTGTTATTGCCACGTATAATGTTCTCCTGGTTCTTTTCATTTCACTTAGCATCAGTTCATGTAGGTCTTTCCAGGACTCTCTGAAATCAGCATGGTGACATTTTTTACAGAACAATAATATTCTATAACATTCATATACCATATGAATCCATTGAATGCATGCACTCAGTTTCTAGTTTCTTGACACTTCAAAGTGGGCAGCTACAAACATTTTTGCACACGTGGGTCCCTTTTCCTCCTTTAAGATTTCTTTGGGATATAATCGCCGTAGAAACACTGCTGGATAAAAGGGTATACACAGTTTGATAACTTTTTGAGCACAGTTCCAAATTGCTCTCTAGAATGGTTGGCTTTGTTCACAGGTTCACTAACAATGTATCAATGTTCCAGTTCCTCCAACATTTGTGGTTATCTTTTCCTGTCATCTTAGTCAATCTGACAGGTATGTAGTAGTATGTCAGAGTTGTCTTAATTTACATTTCTCTGATCAATAGTGATTTGGAACACATTTTCATGTGACTACAAATAGTTTCAATTTCTTCATCTGAAAATTGTCTGTTACATCCTTTGATCATTTATCAGTTGGAGAATGGCTTGAACTATTATAAATTTGAGTCAATTCTCTATATTCTTTAGAAATGAGGCCTTAGTTAGATCCTTTGGATGTAAAATTGTTTTCCCACTTTATTGCTTCCCTTCTAATTTTGTCTGCATTAGTTTTGTTTGTACAAAAACTTTTTAACTTAATATAATCAAAATTATCTCTTTTGTGATCAATAATGATGTCTAATTCTTTGGTCACAAATTCCTCCCCTCTCCACAAATTCTTCTAATTTGTTTATATAATATCTCTCTTTATGTCTAGATCATGAACCCATTTCAACCTCATCTGCCATACTAGTTTCCAATTTTCCCAGCCATTTTTGTCAAATAGTGAATTCTTATTCCAAAAGCTGGGGTCTTTGGATTCATCAAATACTAGATTGCTATAGTCATTGATTATTTTGTTCTGTGAACCTAATCTATTCCATTAATCAGCTTCTCTATATCTTAGCCAATACCAAATAGTTTTGATGACCACTGCTTTATAATATAGTTTTTAGATCTGGTATAGCTAGGCCACCTTCATTTGTTTTAAACTTCATTAATTCCTTTGAAATTCTTCAGTCAAGTATACTCTTAATAATTATGAGTATGCTGATGATAACAATCAGCATTTATATAGATCTTTAAGGTCTGCAAAATGCTTTACAGATATTGTCTCATTTGATCTTCACAATAACTGCTGTTATTGTGCTGCTATCATTTCCATTTTATACTTGAGGAAATTGGCAGATAGAGATTAAGTAACTTGCCAAGATTACACAGCTAGTAAGTATATGAGGCCAGAATTAAATTCAGTTCTTCCTTATTCCAGGTCTAGAGTTCTATCTACTATCTTACTATTTCTTAACATATTCAGGTTTGAACTCTATTAACATATCTTTTCTAGGTATTTCATTCCCTCCCTCCCTCCTTACCTCCTTCCCTCTCTGCCTCCCTCCCTCACTCCCTTCCTTCCTTCCTTCCTTCCTTCCTTCCTTCCTTCCTTCCTTCCTTCCTTCTTTCCTTCCTTCCTTTCTTCTTTTTCTTTTACAGCCACAAAATCTAAGAATTGCAAGGGATTATAAGTCATATATTCCAATTTGTAAACTAAGATTCCTTTGATAGAGAAAAGGGAAGCCAAATAACTGAGTTGTTCGGCATTTTCCCCAACATCTGTGAACATTATAATGTTTTCTTCAAGCAGCCAACTTATCCCTTTCTCATTCTTTATTTTTCTCACATCAGACCTTTAAAAAGCCCTTTTCATATTTTCCTTGGCATCTTTCAGGAGACTTGACTCATTCTACACCCAAGTCAAGAAGTCAACATGCATTTATTACATACTTAATAATAAATGCTTTCATTATTTATTATTATTACAACTGTGATGGACAGAGGTTAAATGACTTGCCCAGGATCACAGAGCTAGGAAGTATCTGAGACAAGGTTTGAACTCAGGTTTCCTGACTCCAAGGCGAGGCACATTATCCATTGTGCCACATAGATAGATTCCTTTTCTTGAGCAGAATGATTATTAAGGTAACATGGTCACTTGTAAAATGGTCCTGCAAAGTTTGCATTCTTTGTCAGTTAAAAGAAAAAAAGTCAGAATAACACTCTTTCTTATTATGTCTCCACTTTCCAAGAATTGAAATTGTCAGGCACAGCAGGTCACGAATTGTTTTTCTTTGAGCAGACTGAGAATTCTATCCAGTGTTCAAGCAGTTGAAGTCTTCCCTCCATTCCTCCCATTTAGAATTATGGCTTTATTCTGGACTGTTTTTTTGATCTAAATCAGGAAAGCTTCACCCATAACCTCTGTCTATCTGGGAAGTCTGTAATATATTCCCATGACAATATCATTTCTATTTCATGTTAAACTCACTAAAAAAAACAAACAAACAAAAACACCCAAACAACTCAAAACAAAATAAAACAAAAACAACCCACAAATAAAAATGCCACTGTCTGCTTAGTCTTAGATTTATACATTTCTATACAGGTGAATAGCTTCTTGATATTGGATCAGGGATTAAAAGTGGAAAGGGACCTTGCTCTTTGTTATTGTTCATCCTTCATTTTCAAAGAGGACCAATAACTTCACAGGTGATGTCTTGACTTCATTCATTATTGACATTCAATTTATTGAACTGATTTAAGTGAAATTGCACAATATTGTCATCCTCAGTATCCCTTCCAGAGTCATCAAAGTGTAGTGGTAAGATAAAAGTCAGAATGACTGGCAGTGACTCAGAAAGAAGTGGATGACCTTAGCAACTTCAATGTCTGACCAAGTTCTAGTGTTCCACAGAACCTGGTTCCACCACTTTTATAGCCATTGGAACTAATTGTTCTTATCTGTTCATTCCCTTGGATGAAGACTTCACCACTTGGGCTAGACATCTCCCTAACTCACCAACAGATTTGAGGCCAGTTGGTTACCCTCATCCTGGTTTACTCCATCTGCTGAGATGGTTTTATTGGGGTGTGACCACTGCGCATGTCATAGATTTTTGGAGATACAGATGAGAGTTGGGTGGCAGATGAACATCAAAGATGGATAGGCAGTCCTGAAACCAAAGATACTCCTCTTCCCTGAACACTCCATACATTCCATTTACAATGAGGAAAATAAGGCTCAATGCACCTAGATAATAAAAGGTCCCATAGATCAAAAATATCAGTGTTGTAATTTGAAGCCAGATCCTTTGATTTCTAATTTTGTGCTCTATCTTCGCATATTGCCTCTCCATATGTTATTATTCATCTCCAATCCCTTTTTCAAATTTATTTTTTGAACAAGGTATATCTTTCTTTGCCACATTTTAGTCATAAATTCCATATTTCATAGTATTTCATTCTATAGTTTTATCTAAACATATTTCTCCCTCCCCCCCCCCTAAATTTTGGTTTAAAGCTCTCTTGGTCAGATTGGTGTGTTGCTGCCAAACACATTCTTCCTAGTCTTCATAATATGTACTCCAGCCTTTGCCAGGTTCCCATAATTCTGGTATTATAAGCCATAGTCCAGAAAAAGCAAACTTCATTCTTTAACACTGTCATAGCCAGACCTTTCTGCATCCCTTTTTCTTCCAAAGTAAAGTCCCTCAATGAGAAAAGGTGAAAAAGCATGGATCACCAAGTTCTTCCTGAAAAGCCATGAAAGGGCTAAAGCTGACTGCATTCTTACCCTTCATTAGGTAGTTACTATGAGAGAGACAGTAATTACCTTTTTCTCTTGGATTTTATAGCCAGTTTCTTCCACTTGTTGATACATGTGAACCCTAACTATTCCATGAAAAAAAGATTTTCATTCATCTTCAGAAGGTCCAGATTCATTCTATATGAAAAGAGGTGTATGCTCTTATAATATTTGTTCAGTTATTTTAATTGTATATAATTCTTTATGATCCCATTTGGAGTTTTCTTGGCAAAAGTACTAGAGTGGTTTGCCATCTCCTTCTCCAAACTATTTTACATGTGAGAAAACTGAGACAAAGAGGATTAAGTCATTTGTCCATACTCATAAAACTTTTAAATTTCTGAGACAGGATTTGAACTTAAGAAATAAGGCTTCTTGACACCCTACTCAAGGTTCTATCCACGCCATCTCTTAGGTTTATACTTTATATGTTGCCTGTTTTAATATACCCCATCTCTTAGGTTTATACTTTATATGTTGCCTGTTTTAATATACCAATGACAATAGCCTGAGAAAAAGCCCTCATTACTTCCACTCCTCTAGATTAACTATGATCCTAAAGAGGCTTATACTATTGTACCATCAAGGAGTATGAAAGCCCCAGTGCTTTCTACTTCTTTCTACATGCATACAAGATGATTATAAGGAATACAGCTGGCAAGTAATAATAATAATTAAAAAAACAACTAATGCTTACCCTCAAGTGTATATAGCCTAAGTGGTTGTCACAAAAAGGAAATAAACAACAGATTTTAAGACTGAAGATACTTCTGCTATCAAAGGACACATTGCAAAAGCCTCTAACATGTTGTCACAATGAAAGAGAGCCCATAGAGATGAGAGATAATCATAACAAAGCAGGCAAAGCAGGTCATTGCCATCTAAGGCAGGATTCAAACTTAGGTCTTTTTGGCACAAGCACAGCCACTCTCCACAGTGTCACTTAGCTGCTTACATATATAAGTAAATATGAAATAGTAAAAAAAAATTAAATAAAAAATATCAGGTAATTGGTAGGGTAGATAGTAGTGGGTAAGAAGAATCAAGAAATAGCTCCAACTGAACTTTGGCCGAAGCTAGGAAATGTAAAATACAAAGATGAAGAGAAAATGCATTCCAGATTTTGGGGACAGAGACAAAGAGAAATCTTTCTATACAAAGACAGATGGGATGTGAGAATTTATGTTTGAGGTACAGAAAGTTTATCAGTTTGGGTGGGCTGCACAGGAAGTTTGTCAAAGCTCATACAAAGCTAAAGCTCTGAGGTGACTTATGAGTTATTCCTTTTGACTCTTTGTGTGGGTTTGTATCTCTTCCTGAAATTTGTCCCAGTAATTGGCTGTCTTTGATATGTACTTATGGGAAAGTGGAGGGCACTAGTGGGACTCTTCAGTAGCCTACTGATAGCTATGGGCAGCAGGGAGAATCTTAATTTGGTCAATTTACTTAAGGTGCGTTCAGCTAAAGAGGAAATGCAGTTCTAGAAGAAGTTAATTAAATATGTGACTTGGCTATACTTCCAAATAACAACTATCCTAGGAAAGACAAAAGTCCCTTCTCTCACTGGCATTCTCTTTCTCTTCCATGTCACATTCTTCTACTTGCCAAACTTTTGATGCTGTTTTCGATTTTTTCCCATCCTTTAAATATATTTTTCTTCCTGATTTCCTTTGTTGGATTATTTCTTTCAGCCTGTCTAGGATCCCTTCATCTTCTCTAGAAAGCCCTAGCTTAAAGAGTTTAAGCCCCTTTCATTTTTTCTTCAGCAAGAACATCAGTTTGCATTTTACAGCACAAACAATTGGTTAGAGCCTTGGTCAGAAAAACAAATTGCACAGATCCTTCAGTTCAAAAACAATTTTTATACTTTCTCTGTCTCCTGGATCTCAAGTGGAGCAATCGACCCATAGGGTTTCCCATTAAAAACACTTTTGCCCACAATTTGCCATTGGTATCTCTGGTCTTGCAATAAGTTCTGCCTTTAAACCAACCTGCCCTAACTCCACTGGCTCCCTGCTAGCCTGGGATAATCTCCTTAGGTGTTGGTAATTAGCACCAGGTGGCTCAGTTAGGTGTAAACCCAACCTCCTTAAACCATCAACAAAAGTAGCCCTAACAAGCCTTTGTGAAAATGATACTTAAAACAATGAACAAACAATGTAGCAAGCTCCAACAGTCTTCTGTGAAAGTGAGTTAAGACAGCCTAGCCAATGGGTGAAGTGCTGGATTTAGAGACAGGAAGACCTGGATTTAAATGTCACTTCTCAAATTCACTAGCTGTGTGACCACCATCAAGTCAGTCAACTTGTCTGAGGCCCAAATTTTTTCAAAAGTCTCTTCCAGACTGGACCTTGAATGATCCTATGAATATTCCAATACTGATGCTTGCTTTTTCTTTATTTTTTAGTACTTCATGTTCTCCATCTGGCTCCTTAATTAACTGTTTGGAGTTAATATTTATATAGCCAAAGTTTCTTACATGCATTATCTCATTTGAATCTCCCAATAATCCTGTGATATAGATGTTATTGGTATTATTATCTCCATCTTATAGGTTAGGGAAATAAGCTCAGAGAGGATAAGTAATTTGCTTGGGGTTGCCTAGCTGGCAAGCGCAGGAGGCAGAATTTGAATCTAGATCTATCTGATTCCAAATATAGGACTCCTCATTTCAGCATTTTAATATACTGTAACATGTCTGTGGCTTATGCATTGACACAGCCCAGAGTCCACATTCCCAAAGAAAAGATACTAGAGATTTTCCAAATCTTCCCTCTCTTCCCCACCTAAGGAATCTCTGGCTATATTGTTTTCCAGATTATAGGATTAGTTCATTCATTCCAGTTCTCCTGTCTCCAATACATTTTTGTCTATTATTCTAAGCATCAACTTTTTTTCTCATGTTACTACTTTTTACCATAACCCTAGCTTTAATCTACTTTGTTGCCAGAGTCAGAGATATTAATTCACTACAATTCAACAAATCAGGCTAGATCCCACTGCTGACACTGCTGGTAGAATACAGAAAGTCAATAAAATAGGTGGCTGTGTTCATAATGATATAACTGTGATGACCGCCTATTTAAAATCAGCCGGAGTCAGGAATTCAGGTTAAGGGGAAAATCTTCAATCTTTATTGAAGTGAAGAGGTGAAGAAGGATTGCGATAGCAATATGGGCAGACAGGAAGCCAGCTAGCAGAAGGGGATTGGAGGTGAAGGATGGTAGCGATAGCAATTCAAGCAGCTGTGTCAAGACTCCAGCCAGCAGTCTCTCTTTCTGCTTCCCTCTTCCATTCCCCTGCCTCCACCCACCAAAAATGTCATTTCCTTTACAATATATCAGGACTTGTACAAAGAGTGGGTGAGGGCCATTCTTTCTCCAAGCTTATATATTAATAGAGTATGGTCCAAACTATTTAGCTTCATGTGCTTGGGACCTCAGTGCATCAACTCCAGCCTCAGCCCATTACATATAACTAACCATAGAATTTCTTTTTTGTAAATGGATGAAGGAATAGGGCACAGTTATAAGGAAGTAGAAAGGTAGAATAGTCTTCACAAGTTTGGGGATCAGGCAGGAAGGTGTTATAGACGTCTGAGATCTGCAGTCTTATGGCAAGGATGGGAGAGTGGTGATTTGGGCAGTGATTTGGTAGGCTGGGGGTGAGAGAAAGAGATGCATTAAGGGAGATATAGACAAGCTGACAGATTGAAGGCAGGAATTCACTTCAATACTCCTAAATTCTCCTCCAAATAATAAGTTGAATCTTGGAGCAGTAGAGCCAACAAAAGCGCAGGTAAAACAATTTTCCAGCCCTGGATAATTTCAGAAATTGGCAGGAAATATTTGTTGTGTTGGGGTGGTGGTCAGGTCCAGAGCAGCGTGGCAATACCAGCAACAACACTTGGAGGTGGCTGCTTCAGCAGTAGCAACAATTTTATGAATTCTCAGCAGATAAACAGTAGGGAGGTTGGACAGTTGATCATAAAGTAAAGAGGACCCTTTACTGACACTGGATAGAGGACCCTATTACATTGCCCCATACATGTTCTCAAGTCTCAATTCCAGGACAAAGAAGAGCACTGGCACTTGCAGCAAGAGGAGATCAGAGATACTGTTACAGTTCTTAGGTATAGAAGAGTGCTTGTGGCTACTTACAAGTGAGTAGGGACCCTAGTCTCAATTCTAAGATAGAAAGGAGCTCTACCAAATATTACTGCTGAAGGGGGAGGGGATATAGTCACAGTTCCAGGGGAACAAGGTCCTAGGTAAAGACCAGAGCAAAAGCCAAAAAAAGATTTGTGACTACATCTCTCTTCACATCATACCACATTGGAAACAAGTGGAAACACTGAAAACTTATAGACCATCAGAACTAGCTCTGAAAAAAAAGGAACATGAAAAAGCTGAAGCTTATACCAGTGGCCCCTTAGCAAAAAAGGCATAAAATATTGGAGAAAATAACACCTTAAAAAAGAATTGGCCAAAATAGTAAAAGAATAACAAATATCCACTCAGGGGAAGAATTTTTCTTTTAATTAAAGCTTTTTACTTTTCAAACATATGCATGGACAATTCCTCATCATTAGCCTTTGCAAAACCCTGTGTTACAATTTCCCCCCTCCTTTCCCCAAGCCCTCCCCTAGATAGCAAGTGGTCCAATAAATGTTAAAGATGGTAGAAATATATTTTAAATCCAATATATGTATACATATTTATACAATTATCCTGCTGCACAAGAGAAAAAGAGAAGCAAAATAAAATACAAGCAAACAACAACAACAACAACAAGAGTGAGAATACTATGTTGGGAATCACATTCAGTTTCCACAGTCTTCTCTCGGGTGTAGATGGCTCTCTTCCTCATTGAATAATTTTGAATCATCTCATTGTTGAAGGGAGCCATATCCATCAGAATAGACCATCATATATTCTTCTTGTTGCCATGTATAATGATCTCCTGGTTCTGCTCATTTCACGTAGCATTAGTTCATGTTGATCTCTCCAGGTCTCTCTGAAATCATCCTGTTGGTCATTTCTTACAGAACAATAATATTCCATAACATTCATATACCATGATTTATTCAACCATTCTCCAACTGATGGGCATCCACTTAGTTTCCAGTTTCTTGCTACTACAAAGAGCTGCCATAATCATTTTTGCACATGTGGGTTCCTTTCCCTTCTTTAAGATCTCTTTGGGATATAAGACCAATAGAAACATTGCTGAATCAAAAGGTATGCACAATTTGATAACTTTTTGAGCATAGTTCTAAATTGTTCTCCAGAATGGTTGGATCCATTCTGTTCCACCAACAATGTATTAGTGTCCCATTTTTCCCACATCCCCTCCAACATTCGTCATTATCTTTTCCTGTCATCTTAGCCAATCTGACAGGTATGTAGTGGTATGTCAGAGTTGTCTTAATTTGCATTTCTCTGTTCAGTAATCATTTAGAGCACCTTTTCATATGACTAGAAATAGTTTCAATTTCTTCATCTGAAAATTGTTCATATCCTTTGACCATTTATCAGTTGGAGAGTGGCTTGAATTTTTATAAAATTGAGTCAATTCTTTATATATTTTAGATAGGAGGCCTTTATCAGAAACCTTGGAGTGTAAAAATGTTTTCACATTTTTTTTGTTTATGGGAAAAATGTCTTAAAAATCAGAATTGACCAAATAGAAATAGAAGGTACAATAGTTCATTGAAGAAAATAATTCACCAACAATTAGAATTGGGTGAATAGAAGCTAATCATCCATGAGACATCAAGAAACAATGAAACAAAATCAAATGAATGAAAAAATAGAAGAAACTGTGCAATCCCTTATTAGAAAAACAACTGATCTGGAAAATAGATTGAGTAGAGATAATTTGAAAAATATTGAACTTCCTGAAAGCCATGATTTGTTTTAAAAATTGCTTAGATATTGAATTTTGAGAAATTATTAGGGAAGATTGTCCTGATATCCTAAAACCAGAGAGTAAAATAGAAATTGAAAGGATTCCTGATTACCTCCCCCCCATCCCCCACAGGAATAAACAGCTACATTCTAGAGTACCTAGATCAAGAAGAAAATATTGCAAGTATAAATAAACTATTTAAGCATCCTGAAACTACAGTTAGGATCAAACAAGATTAAGTAATTTCTATACTTAAGGAGAAGAGGGCCTGAAATATAATATTACAGAAGGCAAATGAATTAAAATTACAACCAAAAATAACCTCCTCATAAAAATCAAATAGTAATCCTTCAGGGGGACAATTGAATATTCAATGAAATAGATAATTTTCCAGCATTTCTGATGAATATACTGGAGCTGATGATGCAAAGTGAAATGCACTATATACAAAGTAACAGCAATATTGTAACATGTGCAGCTGTGAATGACATAATTATTCTAAATAATACAATGATCCAAGACAATTCTAAAGAACTTATGATAAAAAATGCTATTTCTACCCAGAGAAAGGGTGTCTGAGTGCAGATTTGGGACATACTTTTTTTTAACTTTCTTTAATTTTCTTGAGCATTTTTTTTTCTTTTTTGGTCTATGACTACACACATGTACTTATATTGAATTGCTTACATTGTCTATGAATGGGAGTGGGGAGAGAGGAAGGAAGATAATCAGGAATTCAAAATTTGAAAAACAAGTGTTAGAAATTGTTTTTACATATAAATGGGGGAAATAAATACTAAATAAAAATTATTAAAAAGAAAAATCTGATGCTGAATAGAAAATTTGATTTTCAAATGCAAGACTCAAGAGAAGTATAAAAAGTTAAACACAAAAGAGAAATCATAAGGGATTCAATAAGATTAAACCAGTTTAGCCAAGATTAGAAGGAAAATGTGAAACTGGGAGAAATTTAATAACAAGTTTCTTTGATAAAGGCCTCATTTCTCAAATATATGGAGAACTGAGTTAAATTTATAAGAATATGAGTCATTGCCCAATTGACAAATGATCAAAGGATATGAACAGGCAGTTTTCTTTCTTTTTTATTGTTTTATTATTTTTTCTGGTTATACATGCATATTAATTTTAATATACATTTATGAAGCATATTGGTAGAGAAAAATCAGAAAAAAAGAGAAAAACCACAAAAGAAAAAAATAGAAGAAAAAGGGAAAAAGTACATCTAGAATGTGTTGATTCACACTCAATATTCACACTTCTCTCTCTGGATACAGATGACATTTTCTATCGAAAGTATATTGGGATTTCTTTTGGTCAACCTTGCTGTTATCGTGTACAATGTATTCCTGATTCTGCTTGTTTTGCTCATTATCAGTATGTGTAAAACTTTCCACATCTTTCTAAAATCAGCTTGTTCACCATTTATATAGAACAATAATATTCCATTATTAAAGAAAATCTATTATAAGATTTTCTTTAAATTCTATGGTTTAAATCCCTATCTATTTACTCATAGGAAATTTATATTCCAAACATCTTTTTGCAACTAAGGCTCTTATATATCAATTTCAAGGTAAGTCAAAAGGAATTTGTAGTAGTGATGTTGAGCAAGGAAATATTCATGGCATATTCCCAAGAATTTGAATCAGTAGACCTCAGAATATAGGGGGGAAATAACACTTGCATATCATCTTCTAAAACAAAGAAAGCCATTCCATTCACCTTTCTTGGAACCTCTGCAAGCTCAGATCTCTATGCACACGAGAGAAGATCAGCTGAAAGGGGAGTCTACTGGGGAGTCTGGACTCAATCTGTGCCAGCAAATCTTTCTTACCATCACCAATATCCCAGTCATTTAACCAACCAATAAATATGTATGAGGCACCTACTGTGTGCCAAGTACTGTGCTAGATTCTGTGCTAGATACAAATACAAAAAATGAAATAATCCCTATTCATAAGGACTTGGAAGCATGTGCTACTTTGAAGGGACCATTGTCCAAAAAGCTTTTCAGAATGGGGATTAATTCCACTCCTGCTGCCCATAATTTTATGGATAGGCTTACATCCTGACAAAATGTTGATATGCCTTTGTGTCAACATATCAATAAACTATTTTGTCCCTTTTTCATCATTGCCATTATCCTCATTGTCTTCATAATAGAAATATCTGTGTATATGTATGCACATATGTATATATGCACAACTGTGTGTGTATTACAGGACGTTCCAAAATTCTTAGTGCAGGAATAATTTATTAAGCTTAAAAATAAATTTTGGTTGCTTTATATATCTTTTGTTCCTTATAACAGCTCTAGAAAGTAGGACTTCACAGCAACCATATACTATAGGTGATCAAGATTTTTACAGAAAAGGAAACTGGGGTTCAGAGATATGGTGACTAATCTAGGATCACATGACTAATAAGAATATGAAGTGAGATTTGGACATAGGTTTTCTCCAGCAGCCTATATGAGGAACAGTGTAGCATAGTAGTTAAAATACCAGAAACTCATGAGATTTATAGATTCAAATCCCATCTCTAATCCCTTCTAGCTATGAGATGCTTTACAAGTCACTTTTCTGAACCTCAGTTTTTTCTTCTGTAAAATGGGAATAATAAGTGATATAGCTATTGTATGGTATATATGTTATATAGTTATATAATGTTGTTGTGAGGCTCAGATGAAGTAATATGTATGAAACACTGCAAACTTTGAGTAAAGTTCAGTTATTACTATAGAACTAGCCTACTTTTGATGCTCTATTTTCTTAAAATAGATATACCTCAAACACCTCCTGAAGTCAGGAGGACCTGAGTTCAAATTTGGCCTCAAACATGTAACACTTCCTAGCTGTGTGACCCTGGTCAAGTCACTTAATCCCAGCTGCCTCAGGGAAAAAAAAAAGATAAACCTCCATGGTACATTGACTTGAGAGTCAGAGGATCTGTTTTCAAATCCCATGTGTCATGATTATTCCCTGCATGATCTAAGTAAGCAACTTTACTTATCTCAGTTCTAGTTTCCTCATTCATAGAAGGCAGTTGGATTGGGCAATCCCAAAGTCCCTTTCAGTTCTAAAACTATGGCCTTATTCTTTTATTCCCTGAGGGGAAAAATATGACATAATGACACAGTATTCAGTAAAAAGCAGACATATATAAATGAATTCGAAAGACTAGCTAATGTTGTAACTTGATATGAAGAAAACAACAGAGAGTTCACATTTTAAAATTCCACAAGGCTCTTGATTAAGGGTCTGCATAGAAAATATATATAATGGTCTATCCTATCAAACTTTGAAGTAAAACTTAAATTCCATGTAAATTCTGACTCTTTTCCCTTCCCCCAAATACTCTCCAACCTTTCTTCTTTTTAACAAACTTCTTTCCCTATAGTGGTTTTGAAGTAAAAAAAACAAGCAAACAAACAAACCAAAAACTAAATAAAAAACAACAACAACAACAAAAAACTAAAGTACCAGCAATCCAATGAACTGGAGAAAACTGCCTTTTTTTACTCTCTTTTGTTCTTATTTCCAGGCCACACTAATACTCCTTAAGAATGTTCCCTTTGCACTTCAGATAAGAGTGCTGAGCCCATAAATTCATTAGCCGGTAACAGAGCAAGCTCACTTTATCTCTGTTTTTTCACAGGATTCAGGTTTCCTTCTGTGCCAGGAGTCATACATCACACTCAACATGTATGTCTCCAGAGCCAACTGAGAGAAAGTGCAGAAAAACTACTGTTAACAAGGGAATAATTACATTCAGCATAAATTAATTATTGGTCACTCAGGACTGGTGGGAACAGGCCACACAGGCTGCCCCTGCCTCGGTTCCCACCTTTGAGGAAAGAAATATTCAACTATGGATCCCAGAACAACAGGAGACAGGCTATTTCTGGTCTACTGGTCTTGAACTTATCATATTTGCTAATATGACATGTGGCTTATTTGCTTTAACACTGTAGGTACATTGTATTTTTTAGGGCAAACATGACTGATAGTCACTTGGGATGGAGGTCACTGCATGGCGGTTAGCATGAAGACCGGCAAAGTCATGCTAGGAGAGACTTTAACATGCAACTCAGCCAAGAGAACAGGACACGGATCAGTGAACAGATGATGGAAGATATTCATGAGGAATTTAGCTTACTGCATAGTGCAAAGAATGCCATCCCCTCCACTCCCTGCACTCTTCCACCCTGCAATGGAGATGGGTGAAAGCTAACAACCTGGAAACCAAATTAGTACAGTCTCTGGGAGGTGGAAAGGAACTAATTGGTGCCACATTCAATGAATGTAGAGGATTTTATATCTTTAGTTAGGAAAGTATACATCATCATTGTTGTTATCACTATTGAAAATACTAGAAATAATTAAACCAACTGTCTTCATGTATTAAAGTTTATTTTGATGTGCAAAATGCCCTATAAAATACTCATCCCTATGAAGTAACATTTCTTAAATCATAGACATGATTTTATGCACATCACACTACAAAGTAAATAAGTATTTAACACTACTTCCCCAGGGAACTCAACTTCATTTCCATTCTGCAAATAGGAAAAAAAAAAAGGAGCATATAGTGACTCTACAGGGGACACAGAAAGAGCTAGTGGTAGAGTCCATAATTCCGGCTCTTGGGATGAATTGGTCTTTTCTATCTGAACACCTTAGTAATCACAGTAGAATATAAGTTCCTTGAGGACAGGAACTATTTCACTTTTGTACTTGTATCTCTAGTACTTAGAATATTGCCTTACAGATAGGAAATAGGGACTCAGAGAAATTTAAGCAATTTGTCTCTGGTCACATAGCTAGTAAGTTTGATCTCACAGCTTTCTAATATCACTCTTACTACCTTATACACTATACAATATTGTGTCAAGATTAGAAATAATTACTGGGATCTCAGGGATGAAAATGGTATTGAAAAGTATTTAAAATATATTGTATTCATTTTGTCAATGGAATATATATAGTAAAGGCCTGAGAGATGGTAATGCTTCAAATTTTTGTATTTTGAAGGTTAGGTTGTATAGTTTTAATGTCTCCAGGGATTAAAAAAATGAGATATATGAAAAATGACTCTAGTGACAGAGGATGGAATTATTAGTAGGTGTTTAATAAATGCTTATAATGAATCCATACAAGTTGTCACACAATTAAGTTGATGAACAAGAAAACTACCAATGTGATTGGATCTGAAAGTCCCTAGAGGTCCCTAGAGGTCACAGATCTCACCCAATAAGTAAATAATTCTATATTCTGTCACTAGAGTAATTTTTCATATATCTCAATTTTTGGAAAGCACTTAAATATGATGTCTTGTCACTGCCTTTCTTTCCATATCGTTTTCCAGCTCTCTTGACAAAGAATTACTTATTAGGGGGCAGTTAGGTGTCCTGAAGTCAGGAGGACTTGAGTTCAAATATGACCTCAGACACTTAACACTTCCTAACTATGTGGCCCTGGGCAGGTCGCTTAGCCTCAATTGCCTCAGCAAAAAACAAACACAAATACTACTTATTAGTCAACTCCTGTGTCTTGTACCTTGCCTTGACCTTCCTACCCCCAAATAACCAGATTTCCATGAAGTATCTGGTACAAATTAAGAGGAAGAGCGCTTTACAGCTGGATGAGATCTCAGAAGTTAAATAACATAACCTCCTCGTTTTAGAGATGAGGAAACAGGCCCAGGGAACTTAAGTAAGTTGCCTAAAGTCACACAGCATCAGAATTTAAACTCTGGGCTCAAAGGTCAGTTTTCTCTTTCCACTGTTTATTTGTTAGTTTGCTTTTGCTTTATTACATTTAAAGCAAAACAATTAAATACCACTAGTTATATATGTTACAGTGAAGAGATTCCTTTTCATCTGATAATTAATCACTTAAAAATCAAGGCAATACTCCCTAAGGTGTAACATTTCTTCATCAGGTATACCTGTCTTTGAAAACCTTTATTTGAATTGGAATTCTTTATCAATAGACTTAAAGCTTAGTTTACAATGTGGAAACTGAAAGGAGATTCAGATACATTCTAATAATTGCCTAGAAAAGACCTCCCACTCAAGAAATCTGGTAGTGAGAATGGAACCTTTATATTTTTTAGGGGAACTTCCCTATCCTCTTCTATCTCAGGGCTTCTTAAACTTATTTGATTCCTGTCCCCTTTGCATCTGAAAAATTTTTTATGTGATCCTAGGTATATAGGTATGTAAAATAGACATAAAATCAAAATTTACTGATAAGTTATAGATTTATTTTATAATCAATTCTTTGATATACATATAATTTTACCATTCATTAAAGGTGCAAGCAAACTAATGAAATTGATGTGCTTGTTTATTTTTATATAAAGAATTAAATCTTGCAGAATATTTAATACTTTTTACTGTTACCAAATTTTTTTTTCACAACTCACAATTTAAGAATCTTTGTTCTATATGATTATTCAAACATTGCTCAATGGTCATATATGACACTTTATATCAGTTTCAAAAAGAGGTACCAAAGGGCCCTAGGTTTATAGCTAGAAACTTGCATTTCAGCTCTACCATTTACTAGTCTTATGATAGTGGCTTTATCATTTCCAGCCCCTAAATTTCAATCTCCTCATCTTTAAGGTGGAAATAATAGCATTTGCCATCACATGACTATCAATAGAGAAATGTGTCATAAACTGGAAAACTATATATGTGAATTATTATTATATATGAACTGTATGCTTATCTATCTGTGCATTGTAAAGGCTGTTAAGATAATGGCATCAATCAATTTTATACATGTTGGAACTTCTCAACTTAAATAAATGCTCATGTAAAAAATATTTGAGAAGCAGTGTTGGATAATGGTTAAAAGCTAGCCTTGGAGTGAGGAACCAAGTTCCTGTAGCTAATAAAAATCACTGCTATTTGATCCCAGGTAAATCATTTAAGAACTTATTCTTAGTGACTAAAGTAAGTCTTTAAGATTGTAAATTGCAATAAAGACAATAATAATCTGTATGAGTATATAAATTTCCTTTCTGGGAGCTCTCCATGCAAATACAATCCCAGGTCCAGTTAACTCATCTCCTCTAAGCCTAAACTGTAATGGGCTGAGGCTTGAGTTGATGCACTGAGGTCCCAAGCACGTGAGGCTAAATAGTAATTGGACCATACTCTCTCTCTCTCTCTCTCTCTCTCTCTCTCTCTCTCTCTCTCTCTCTCTATATATATATATATATATATATATATATATATATACTTGGAAAAAGAATGGCCCCCGCCCACTCTTTGTGCAAGTCCTGATATGTTGTATAGGAAATGATGTTTTTGGTGGGTGGAGGCAGGGGAATGGAAAGGGAAGTGGAAAGAGAGATGGCTGGCTGGCGTCTTGACTCAGCTGCTCGGATTACTATCGAGATGGCCCTTCATCTCCAATCCCCCTCTGCTAGCTGGCTTCCTGTTGTAGCTGCCCATATTGCTGTTGCAATCCTTCTTGCCCATATTGCTGTCGCAATCCTTTTTCACCTCTTCACTTCAATAAAGATTGAAGATTTTTCCCTTAACCTGAATTCCTGACTCTGGCTAATTTTAAATACGCGGTCATCACACCGAACCACACCAACATCATTGTCATCTTAAGAGATATTAATCCATTGAAAAAGGCATTTATCAAGCTATAAACTGAACATACTCTCTAACCCAGTAATATTATTACTAAATCCTATATCTAAAATAGAGCAAAGAAAGTGGAAAAGACCCTTTTTATGCAAAAATGCTCATAACTTTTTGTGATGATAAAGAACTTGAAACCTAAGGGATGACTAGGTTGAGGGACGGAAGAACAACTTGTGCTAGATGAATACAGTAAAATATTATTTTGCCACAGTAAATGATGAAAAGGATTGTTTCAGAGAAACTTGGAAAGTTTTGTATCAGCTGATGAAAAAGGAACTTGAATAGAACCAGGAGAACAATTGACATAATAACAATAATACTGCAAAGACAAACAATGAAAAATTTAACACTGAACAACACAATGACAAATACATAAGTCCAGAGAACTAGTGATAAAGCATGTTTTTCTTCCAGATAAAAAAGTAATAAACTCAGTGTAGAATGATACATAATTTTTGAACATGACCAATGTGGGAATTTATCTTATTTGACTAGGTATTGTTATTAATAAGATTTTCTCCACTTTTATTCCCATTTCCCCTCTCCCATTAAAAAAAATGAGGGAGGGAAAATGAAAAGAAATGAAAATAGATTTTTGTTCATTAAAAAAAAAATGTCTTTTGAGAAAAAAAGTATTTATCCAAGACTGGTTTAAAAAAAAAAATCTGTTTTCATTCTGTTATTCACAAGTCTAATTGTTTTATATGCTTAACATGAGGTTATGAATTGGGATAGTTAAGTGACAAATGATTAGGTTAAGACATGGTAACATGAAAACAATCTATTATATTCTTAGAGAGCCAGCTAGAGCATTGAGAGATCAAATGACTGGCCCAGGGTCATACAGTCAGCATTAAGTGGTACTTAAATCTATATGTATCAGTCTTTGAGGCTAGAACTCATCTACTTTTCCAAGCTCTTTAAAGAATTATTTGCACTTATTATTCTACAGTCTAATGTGCACATAATTTACTAGTTGGGTTGAATGATCAGAAAATCTGGAGATCTATGGTCGGGGAGGGGCTGGGGGGATTGTAGGCCTTAAGGGCAAAAAGACCTCTGTCAATCTTCAATTAGACAACTTACTTAGCTGTTTTGGTTCCTTAGTTTCCTTATCTATGAAATGAGGATTTAAAAAAAAGGTGTGGTTTGAATTGAAGTAGAGGAGAGGAGTCAATGCATTCCAGGCTAGAATTAAAGCAAACTAAAACTGTCAGTTGTTGTAATAATTATTAATTCAATATCATATCAATTTATTAATGTCTGGATATGAGCATTCCCTTCACTGACACAGTAGTTATGATAAAGGGAAAAGATCACCCCATTCTAGAGTTGATCTGTGGTCAAACTCTTTTTGGATGATTACTACCTCTGCCACTCTGAATACATCATTTTAACTGTTTGTATCTCAGTATCTTCAGTTCATTCTGTTCAAAATGAGGTAGTTGATTTCTGAGGTCACTGCAAGGGCTATATCTATGATCTCATTAGCTTGGTAAATGTTTTCATGATTTTCTATAGTCTTATGATAATGAGCTTTTGAGCAGGACTTCAGTGAAAAATATATGGTCATTAGCTTTTTTTAAAACTGTAATTTTGGGGTTGCCTATGTACCAAATCATAGGCACTCTGTGTTATTTCAACTTCGTTTTTAATGGAAATGCCTTATAGTTGTTAAGGTCTATTAGTATGACATTCTATGATTATAGGTTTAGACCAGTGGGTAACCTCTTGTTGGAGAATCCATTAACATGTGGATCATGCTTCAGGCATATTTTGTAAGATGAGCGAAAACAGGGTAATATAATGAAAAATGTCTAGCCACCAGACCTACCATCTAACAGTTATATGTCTTTGGACAAAGTCAGTTCAACTCTCTGACCTTTGGTTCTCCATGATGTGGGAGTTAGACAAGATAGTGTCTAATGTCCCTTTCTATATGCTCTTAAGTTTTCACTTAATTTTATTATTATTAGATCTTAATTGATTCATATGGTCTCTTCTACAATATAGAAATTTGTGTTGCTATGGAGATGATACCAGAGGTAGAGGAGGGAGTAATCATTTCCCTGAGACAAATTCCGGGGAAAAGATTTAGAGTCAAAAAAATGGGTTCAGATAATGGTTATGCCCCTTGCTACCTGTGTGACATTAGTAGAATCACTTTTTAGGCCTCTAATTCCTTATCTATAAAATGAGGAATTTAAGTCAAGGCAGCCTTTAAAATAGCTCTGAATCTATGATTCTATGAATCAAAAAGGCCACACTGATTATGGGTAACAGAGACACAAAAGCACATACCTTTCAACCAAAATAAATATCTTTATATTCAACAATGAGCACAGAAAAGGTTCTTTTATAATATTAGTAATACTTATATGACACTTTACAGTGTGATGCACTTTATTAATTTTAATTCATTTGATCATGAACAACAACCCTGAGAGGTAGGTACTATTATTATTCTGATTTACAGATGAAGAAACTGAGGCAATCACAGATTAAGTAACTTACTGTCACACAACTAGCAAGTATGTGAGGCAATACTGGAACTCCAGATCTGGCATTCTATTCAATGGGAGGTATTTGGATAAAAACGGCATGTGCATATGTCAAGTAGGTTAGGGGACTCATGCATGGGACAGTGAGAATTGAACTAGCTTATTTCCAAAGATCCTTTAAATACTAGGAAACTATGAAGTAGAATGAGTACCTATATATCAAGAATTATTAATTCAGGGGTCATGAATTTATTTTTAAAAATTTATTTTGATAAATTTCAACATAAGTGGTTTCTTTTTTATTCAACTTTTTGTTGTTGTTGTTGCATTTTAAAACATTTGAGAAGGGGTTTATGGGCTTCAGTAGATTGTCAAAGAAGTCCAAGTTACAAAAAGGCAAGTTTGCTCCAAGGTTCTTTCAAGCTCTAAATCTGTGATCTTATGATTCAATCCAGCTGTTTCCAGCAAAGAAACCTTGTCTAATAAGGTGAGTATATGATTAAGTCTGTTCAATGTGGTCTTTCAATGCATTAAGAATTCTACAGCCATTATATTTTCCATGACATGAAAAATGGAAATAACTTAAATAGCAGTGACCTTGAGGTCAGTAGAGCATGCATTTCTGAGCTTCCCACTACCTCTCTGACAACATCTGGCCCACTGATTCTGGAATCAGAGGATGTGGGTTCAAATTCTACCTCTGATGCTTACCACTTGTATGAATTTGGAAAACTCATCTGACCTCCATGGAATTTACTTTCTCATCTATAAAATGGTCTAATTTAAGGGTTCAGTTCTGTTGAAAAGTTACCAAAGAATTAAAAAAAAAAGTTCATGAATCTCAGGTTAAGAACCTATGGAGATAGTTTTCAAACTTTTGTCTAGTTCAAGATCTATTATCTTGATCAAGATCAATTATCTATTATCTATCATCTTCCTTTGGGTAAACAGGTAGCCATGGGAACGGATCGCTATCAAAGGCAATCACAAAGATAGAAGGTAACGTTAACCTGCTTTCTAAGGAAGAGACAGTTTCCTAGCTCTATTTGTGAGCACACAGACTTCACTGTCTATACTAATCAGTTCTGTCATACAATGGAACTTCCATCTCCTAACAAGGATCCCATAAGGTTGATACATTGTCTAATTATTCACTCCCTTTTGAATTTTATAGAAAGGAGACATTCAGAACTATTAAGTATCATTCTGAGTTTGGTTACAAAACCAAATTTCTGCCATAGAAAACTATTATTGCTGAAAATCCCCCTTTGGAATGAACAGACAAAAGTTTAATTTCAAATAGAAACATCTAGAATGTTATTTGAGTTAGAAATAAAAAAAAAAAAAAACATGGAAAAGAAGCTGTTTCACTTTCCCAGATGACTGACACCATCAGAGATTACTGTGAAGGGGAAAAATTCTTACACTGTAATGATTTTCATTCTTCAAGCCAAGAGCTGAGAGAGATCCCACAGTTATTAAAGCTAATAAATCAGGGAGAGAGATCCTACATGCAAATCTGGACAGCTTTTGCATTTTTCTGCTCTCAGAGCTCAAAGTCTTTCAAGCCCCCCCTCTTTTTACCTCATCTACCATGGGTATCTTAAAAACAGCAAAGGGACTCCTGGGACTGAGAGTTCTATAAGACGTAATTATGGTACCTTATTTTTAAGGGTTTAAAAGTGCATCTTTATGGCCGTATGCAGTCTTGGTAACTGTTTTATGTGTTTGATTGACATAAAACATGCATTGGCATAAAATGTATCCTAGAATCACCGAAATGTGGGGTTTTAGTTACCTTTCCCACCCCCACCCTCTCAGTACTTCAGGCTCCATTCTTCCTGTCCTCCTTCCTCATTTGTTTGGTGATAGTGATCTGCTGTATTTTGGAAGGGAAGAGGTGACTTAAGACAATGTTGCTGGTTGCTGGGAAAGCCACAGTGAGCTCAATTAAAGTATCCTTGACTCATGAGCTGGATGAGTGTGTGGATTATTATGGAAGAAGATCAACAGTAAAAATAACAATAACACTTTAAAGTTTTCAAAATTCTTTACAAATATCTCGATCTTCACAAAAATCTTGGGCTATTTAGTTTGTAGCTAACTTTTTGTGACTCCACTTAGGGTTTCCTTAGCAAAGATACTGAATTGGTCTGCCATTTCCTTCTCCAGCTCATTTTACAGATAAGGAATTGAGGAAAACAGGGTTAAGTAATTTACTCAAGTTCATAAAGCAAATAAATATCTGAGGCTGGATTTGAACTCGTCTTCTTGACTCTAGCTCTGATAATCTGTCCTTTGCACCACTGCACCCAAGTAACTTTGGGAGATAGGTACTATTATTTTCCTTACAAATGAAAAACTGAAGTAGACAAGAGGTTGAGTGACTGGTCCAGGATCAAACAGCTAGTAAGTATCTAAGACCAAATTTGAACCCAAGTATCTATCCTGTCCATGTATGTCAATTTTTTTTCCAAACTAAGTAAGAAGGGAGTTACCATTTTTTTCAGATATGAGAGGTGTTTTTGTACAACAGAGAGATAGTTCTAAAATTTTATAGAGTGACTAATGCCCTTCTGGGATTAGCCAGGCTGTCAACTTCCCTGACATTTTTGGCCAGAATTCAGAAATGTTGGCTGAAGGCACTAGGGCAAGCCCCTGATTTAAAAAAAAAAAAAGAAAAAGAAAAAAAAGGAAAAAAAAATCTCACGAACCTTTCACCACTATCCAGAGACAATAAATATGCCTTCATACTCATGAACAAAGACTTAGGCTTCATTCCAAAATTCTGGAAATGCCAGGCCTGGAGAGAGATGCAAGGATCCTTTCTTAACATTTCAAAAGAAAGGTGTTTGCTTTTTCCTTACCTGACTTGGGCTCCACTTGTATGGGGATAGGGTAGGTGAGGAGGAGTAAGGTTAGAGTTGGATGTAAGGATGCTCATGTTACCCTGGAACAGTCTCCTCTATAGAGCAAAAGATGCTCTTAGATAGAAACCAATTAGTTTCCTGATATCATATCCCAAGGAAAGTCACTCAAGTATCAAGGCCAAATGACCAAAAGGACTTCTCTGAAAAGAATGATGAATTTCCCTCTTATGATTTCTGAGAAGTACACCTCTAAATCACACTCCCTTCACTCATTACTTAGTTATCTTATTTTGTTGTGAACAAACAGAAATGAGAAGATTTGAAAGGTATAATAAAATAGTAAAAAAAGGACTGACTCTGGAGTGAAAGGACCTGGGTTCAAATATTACCTTTTATGTTTCTAGAGTGGTGCTGGGCAAGTTTCTGAGCCTTCATTTTTCCATTTCCACCTCTTAGATATCTTTCAGATTTATAATGCTAGAGCATTTTGGATTCTTTCTGGCATCATAACTATTTTTATGCTAATATCTTTTTCCTATGGTAGGAGAAATCATAATAATTAGCAACTATATGACACTTTAAGTTTTACAAAATACTTTATAAATATCTCTCTGATTCTCACAACAACCTTCGGAGATAAATGCCCATTATTATTTCCATTTTTCTAATGAGGAAACCAAGGTAGAGATTGAATGATCTGCCCAGCTTCATGCTTCTAGTAAGAATTCTCAACTCTATTTGAAGTCAAATCTTTCTGATTACAAGCTCAGTATTCTATTCATTGTACTATCTACCTTTATCTTCCTGTTAACCCATCTGTGAAGTAGGAATTGATGTCAGTCAAGTCAATCAGTATTAATTGTATAACCACGGAATACAGAGTAGTCATGTATTATACAGAGCCTATTAAAAAAAATTAATCTTGTGAAAACATGTAAAAGTTTTTAATATAGTGAAATTCTATTTTTCCGGAGACAAATTTTTATAGGATGTTTAGTCTTTCAGAACAATTCTGGATAGAAAAAGAATCAAGAAGCAAATTTGAGCCCTCAGTAGCAAAAGAACCTAAAAGAAATCACTGAAGGAAGAAGCATGAGAGTAGTAAAAAGAGAGCTGGATTTGGCATTAATAGACCTGGTTCCAAATCCTATTCTTTGTCAGTTATTATGAGTGTGATGCTAGGAAAGATAGTAAGTCTTTTTTTTTTTCCCCTCGGTAAAATGATAGGGTTGGACTATCAGAGGTGTCAAACACAGCCAAAGCTACCACAAAACTCCCCAAACCAGAAAATATAATTGGGAAATATTTTTCAAAATAATTAAAAATGCAATAAAATGTAGATGTGTTAGTCTTGCTTTTCTAAGTAAGCATTTGGCCTTCAGGAATCTGTTTCTGTTTGAGTTTAATACCACTTAAGATTGGAGAAGATACTTAATGTAATGAAGGTATTCAGTGGTTGAGTCATGGAAAGATAGGAACATTTCTGTATTAGGACTGGGGATGGAATGAGATTCTAATACAGAAAATTGACTGGAGGATGAAATGGGTAACGACCTAGAAATGCAGAATATACAAAAACGGTTATCTAATTGTCTATTTTCTTCAACTTTCTACAAAATTAAATGATCATTTCTTGGACTCTTTCTTTAACAATAAACTCTTTTATTGTTTTCTATTTCTCTTTCCTTATACCCTCAAAATTTGATACAGCATATCCCTATTCAACATTGAATAATGTGGAGGAATTTGAAGTTTGGAGTACCTTGGATTTTTATCCCTTGTTAATTAGAAGTACTGTATCTCAAATAAGCAAATCTGGGAGTTAAGCATCTTCATCTAATTAGTTAATCTCATTTCTGTCTGTTTCCATTTTTCCCTCCACAACATTCACTCTATTGAATTACATTGCATCTAAAGATTGTTAATATCTTGGGCAAATATCCCTTTGAAAGAGGAGTGATAGAACAAGGGATTTAGGAACATTGTCAGCTATAGTTCCTCCTAAAACGCTAAAAAAAAAATAAATAAAATGGCAGTTTGATAGTCTAAGAGAGCAATGGCTTCAAGAAATAAAATCACTGCCTCAGTAGAGTCTGACATCCTTTGCCATTTTCCAACTCTGATTAGGTCTATCAAGATTGGTATGTATTACAAAGGAAAGCGTCTGTTCAATTTTCTATGGCCATTTCACATTGGTGTATTACTTGTTTCTAGAAATGTTTTGATTATTTCCAACTTTTCTCTTTTTAGGTATAATTTTTGATTCCTCAATCCAATTTGAAAAAATAAAAATGTATCCATATTTTGACAATTAAACAAAATTTCTCCTTTGGTCAGGAGGAAAACCTGACTAAAGTTCCCACTCTTTTGTCTATGGTTCCACTCTTCTTTTGAAGTTTAAACAAATAATGCCTCCACTAAGCAAGAATTTGTATAGTATATAATCAATTCTTCTATGAACAGTTGAATTCAGCAGTAACATGAATAGCAGTCAGAAACTGCAAATATACTGGCAGCAGAGAGGAAAGCTAAAGTCAGAGTTAAAAGAGAGAAAAGATTTGTGACCTATCAGGACAAAAAGTCATTCAGAGGAGGAATGGCAAAATGGAAAAATGCTGAACTAGGAGAAACCTGGGTTCAAAGACTATCTCAGAACCATAGGTCATTTAAAATCTCTTAACCTCAAAAATATTCTCATCTATAAAAAATAACCCCTAAAATAATCATAATAAAACAATACTTTAAAAGCATAGTGAGTAGAATGTTGGGTCTTCAATCAAAAAGATCTGATTTCAAATGCTCATTCATTTGTGACCTTAAGAGCAAATCAACCTCTATTTTCCTCAGTTTCCTCAATTGTAAAATGGTGATAACAATATCATTTACCTCAAAGATTTTTTTGTGAGAACCAAAAAATATAATATCTGTAAAACTGCTTAACAGTGCCTGACACATAGCAGATGCTATATAAATGCTTATTCTCTTTCCCCTTTTCCAACTTCAAAGGGCTGGGAGGGTCAAACAAGGTAATTTTCTTTTAGAGTGTGTTGTAAACCTTATGTTACGCTAAAGGCACACTAGTCACAGGACTTATCATATATGGATAGACCAGTATGGAGCCTCTCCTGAGGAAGGCTTAGTGTCTGGTTGTATTTTCTAGCCTATGAACAGCTTCCCAATATAAGTAGCTATAAACTAGAAATGTGGGAAAGTGTAAAACATATTGAAGCCCTGGAACTGGAGGACTCATGTTCAGTCCTTGGTCAAGTTGGTTTCTTACTTTGGGCTTCAGTTTTTCATCTTTAAAATAAAAGGTCTTTCGACTAGATGACCTCTAAGGTCTCTTCCAGCTCTAAATCAATGACACTATGAAAGGGGTTTCTGTTTTCCATGTGTTAATGATAAAGAAATCATAGACAATGTTTTGAAGAGGGCTGAAATGTCAAAAGACAGTCAGAAGAACAGGGAAGAACAAAGAGATTGAGAATACTACATAGCAGAAGGCTGTTTCACTCTTTTTTCTGCTATTTTTTAACTTTCATAATTTTATTAATATATTTTGTTTCAGCATATTAAATACCCGTGAGAAGTGACATAGCTTAGTAGAAAGAATAATGGCTTCAGAGCCAAGGTTCAAATCCTGGCTCTGAAGCTTAATATCTGTGTGACAATAAAACAATCATTAAACCTTTCCATGCCTCAGTTTCCTTATCTGCAAAAATGAGTGTATTGGACTACATTATCTCTAAGGTTCCTTCTAGATCTAAATCTATGAAACAGTGGTACTATAATCCAATAAGCATTCCCCCAGAATCTTTACACTTTATTTTTAAATTAAATTTTACTCTTTTTACTAACAGAAATCTATCTTCTCTTTCTTCCATCTCCCTCCATTAAGAAAGAATGAAAAACAAAACTCTTGTTACAAACGTGGATAGAGAAGTAAAAACAAATTCTGGAATTGTTCACATCCCAAAAAAGTTTTAATTTATACTGAGTTCATCATACTGTCACCTTTCCATTTAGGAAAAAAAAATAACCATTAATAAAAGCCATTGAATACTCACTGTTCCATTTTGCAGAAAGGCATTCATATTGTGCTTCATAGAAGGTCCTATAATTGCAGGTCATATTCTTGACCTTTATAAGAAAAAAGGGAAAGGACCTCAAAAATAAATTGATATCAAGAACCTTTTTGAGAAAGAAAACTCTAGGGTTACTGCTGGAGTTATGACCATTTTAGCTCTTTGCCTCAGGCAAGGTTCATCTGTGTCTGTGGCTATATGTATCTAGCACATCACAATAATTCATGTTCATAATTATGATCTTGAGTAAACCAGAAAAAATGTATTCATAATGCTATTTAAGTATTCAGAAAAAAGTATGCAGTGACAATGATTTCTTCACTTTATAGATAATCTGATGATGCCCATTTAGGAACTTAGCCAGTCCTCATAGGTTAGACATACAGTCCATCCTTGTATTTACTATTACTTGAAATAGTTTTAGTATTACTAGGACCTGTTAAGCTTGAACTCTCTTGGTAGAGCCTTTTACAAAAAAATCCAATATTTGTAATTTATTTTATAGAAAAACTATCTTATTGATGCCACAAGGCATCAATGTCACAGGGTTAAAAGATAGAAGAATCCTTAGAGATTCCAAAGTCTAACATCCTCATTTTGTACAAAGGGAAACAGCTCCCCCCTCTCCCAAATGAAACAACTTACCCAAAGTCACAAAAGTAGTAAGTTATAGTAAAAGTTTCTGACATCTTATCATCATCATCACCATCAACATCACCATCATCACCATCACCACCATCACCACCACCACCAGCATCACTATCTCTACCATTATCATCAGTTTCCTTTCCAAGTCTAGATCTCTAATCTAATCAAATTGGCAAAATGTTACATTATAGAGCTAGACAAAATAATTAAAAATAATTTAGAAGAAGTAAAAATCTTGAACTCTAAAGAAATAATAAAAAAGTAGAAATAAAGGATAAAATCTAACATTTCTAGATCTCAAATTAGTAATCATTAGGAGTACTGGTATTGGATTAAAAAAAATAGAGAAATCGATGAATCCAACAGGCTAGATAAGCAAGAATAAGAAATAAATGGAACTCAACAATCTATTATTAAATAACCCTGAGAACACAAATTACTTGGAAAGAATTATCCATTTGATAAGAACTGATAAGAAAAATGGAAGCAAAATTTAGCAAAATATTGTTTTAGATTACTTTCTTGTACAATGTAAGACAATGGACTCAAAATGTAACCATAGCCTGAACATTAAATATTATACTAAAAACAATTATAAGAGAACTAGATTAAATGTCTTTCATAGCTATGGTTAGGGGGAAAATTCTAAGCTTAAAAAATAGATGGAGTTGGTAGATGGATAGAGCACCAGCCCTGAAGTCAGGAGGACCTGAGTTCAAATCTGGCCTTAGATATTTAACACCTCCTAGTTGTATGACCCTAACCCTAACCTCAATTGCTTCAGCAAAAAAAAAAAAAAAAAAAAAAAAGATGGGGTTAATTACAAAAGAGGAAGGGGAAGAAAATTCTGATTTCCTAAAATTGAAAAGCTTTTGCATGAGCAAAATCAGTGCAAGAACAAGAAGAGAAGTTACTATTGGGGAAATGAATTTTTCATTAAATATTTCTGATAAAGGAGTGATATCCAAAGTAAATAAGATACTAACACAAATGTATAAAGCAAAGACTTATGAAGAATACAAAGAAATATTGGAAGGCTTATATGAAACAAAACAAAGTGAAGCAAGTAGAACTAGAAAGACATTTTAACTGAAAATAAAAACAACAATAATAACAAAAAGATTATTAAAATAAAATGCAGAAAAATTATAATTACCTAGAGAGGTGTCCCTCTTGTTTGGCAGAAGGTCAGGTCTGCAGATGTGGAACAGTTAATATACAAAATGTCAGGTTCAGTTGATGTGTTAGTTTTGCTGAATTGGGTTTTGTTTTTGTCTTTTTAAAATTATTGGTCATATGGAATTATCTCCAAGAAATAGGGAGATAACAAATGGGAAATATATATATATATAATAAAAAAAATTCTCTTATTACTACTACCACTACTACTTCTACTACTATAAATTTAAAAAAAAATGAATCTTGGCCATTAAAAAATAAACTTGCAGCAGTCTAGAAAGCTCATCCAGAAGAGCTGGGGCTGGTTTTTTGTTTGTTTGTTTTGTCTCTGTATTCATAGCACAGTGCCTTAAACACAATAGGTACTTAATAATTGTTATTAAATACCAATGTAGCCCAATGGTCCAGAGTGTTCCTAAAAGCTAACATTTTGCTATTAATTAGTCAAATGAAAATCTTTTCCCCCTACCAATAGTAATTGCTAGAAAAATCACATCACATTATATCTCATGACATTTTACCGCATTAATCCTTTGTGTCTATGAAGCTGATGTTTTGTGAACTGAGAGTCTATTTTCTTTACCGAGCATCTCTCATTTTGCTACACCAACATTTTCCAAAGGCATATATGGTACAATGATGGAATTTATAAAGTAATTATTGTCTGGGATCTGAGTTGCCATGTGCATAACACTACCCACAAAAATTCCATCTTCTCCCAAATACTTTCAAGTAAATGAGACCAAGACTCAAAAATTACATTTGGGGTAAAATGGTGAATTATGGGAAATTTATCTTTATATTCCCCCAGTGTCTCTACTTCTTCCTTTGACTTTCCAGCTAGCCTCATATCTAAAGTGCATTTCAATCTTTATTTTCCTTAGGCTTTCCTTACCCCAACTTCCTCCCAGCAAAAAGTTATCATACTTTTTCATACTAAGGCATAATGACTGATTAGTCTTAAATATTTAACTAGGCATTAAGATTTTCAATGGATATTTTCATCATGGTAGGGAATAATGTCTTAACCCAAATAATATTACTAATAATAACCTCTCAATCAACTAACATTTAGTAAGCACTTATTATGTGCCAAGCATTGTGCTAAGTTCTGAGAAAGTAAATAGAGGTAAAAAGGACAGTTCCTATCCTCAAAGAACATATATTCTATTAATTTTTATTAAAGCTTTTAATTTTCAAAACATATGCATAAAAATTTCAACATTCAACTTTGCAAAACCTTATGTTACTATTTTTTCCTTCCTGTCCCCCATTCCCTTCCCTAGACAGCAAGTAATCCAATATGTTAAACATGTAATTTTTCTATATATATTTCCACAACTATGCTACAATAAAAAAAAAACAGGAAAAAAGGAAAAAAAAAACAAGAAAGAAAACCAAATGCAAGCAAACAACAATTTAAAAAGTGAAAATATTATATTGTAAACCACATTCTCCACAGTTTTCTCGCTGGATGCAGATGGCTCTCTCTATCACAAGGCCATTGAAATTGGCTTGAATCATTTCACTGTTAAAAAGAGCCATGTTTGTCAGAAGTGATCATTGTGTAATCTTGCCGTTGCTGTATACAATGTTCTCCTGGTTCTATTCACTTCACTTAGCATCAGTTCATATAAATCTCTTCTGGCCTCTCTGAAACCATCCTGCTGATCAGAACTTATATTCTATTAAGGAAAAACAGTACATAAAAGTAAAGTAAAAGGCTTAATTTGTAAACTACCTGAATTTGTACAACTTTTCTGTAGATTCTTCTCATCCATCAAATAGGTAGAGCAGAAATTGTTTACTCCCATTTATAAATGAGGAAACTAGCAATATATCTACTAAGCTGTGGAAATGAGACTGATTCCATTTCTTCTGACTTCAAGACTAGTGTTCTTTCTATTATATTGCAATATGTCTAAACAGATCAAAATAATGAAGGAACAAATTTTTAGTGGTGGAGTTTTCTAAATCAGATCATCCAGTGGAAAGTATTGTTTTTATATTGAGAAGGGTCATCCCCAAACTGATATGATCACATGATGTAGACATTTACTTATTGTATCTACACATAATGCTCAAATCCTGCATATTTATGTCAATTCTAATATTTCTGGATTGAATCTTAAATGCTTGAAGAGCAATAATCTTCATCTCAAAGAGGGAAGTGTATATAACTCAACAAAAAAGGTATGATTTCTTGTAGACTTTTTGGAAAGGATTACTTTATTTGGAGATTGACTTATTGAAAGGCTAGAAAACATAAGATTATTAATATCTCTCTAAAAATCTCCTCTGTTTAGTAAGCAGGGTGCTGGGGGAATACTTTCTTAATTCATGAGTTCACAATAAGCCCAAGCTTATAAAAGAGCAAGATAATATACATTTAAAAGGGAGAATTTCTCCTTGGAAATCAGCCATTTCCCCTACTACTGATGAGTCAACCTTGCTGACACTTTTCACTATGAATAAAAACTGTTGTGGTTTAGGGTGCACTCAGGGATGGAAAGAAGCTCTATGGAGGAAGGAATGTGTCACTTATTCACTAAGTCTTCAAACCTTAATGGACATCATCAAGTTGATAGTGTAGAGAAGCCCTATCCATATAAAGGATATGGCAGAATCTTTCATCACAGCTTATTCCTTACTGATCATCAAAGAATTATTTCTGGAGAGAAAATCAAGGACAACAACGGCTACTGGGTAACTGGGGGAATATTTAACTGTGTGCCCTCACTCTCTGGCCTTCAGTTGAGCAAAGAAAGCTAACAAAATGAACATATTCAGTCATTTCTCAGAAACTCTGAGAGAAAGTTTTTCTGGAAGGGAGGGCAAAAAAGCTCTAAAATAAGATTCAAGCATCTGGGGAGATTTCCTTTATTCTTGATTTCCTTGTACTCCATTACAATAGTTTTAATAATTCTCTGCAATCCATTACTAGGAGCTTAGCTATGTAAATATTGTACATATTTGCCCAGTGTTTGCATGTGCTCTGAATCACTGATATCAAAGTTAAGAGGGTTCTTTTAAAGGTCATATAGTACAGTGGTACTTAACCCGGGATTCATAGATTCCCATAGATTCCCAAGGAGTCTATGAACTTTGATTAGGAAAAAAATACATCTTTTTTCCTCATTCACCTCTCTGAAATTGAACATTTCCTTCAATTATTAATGTAGGCAAAAGGTTGCCTACATTGTGTTATTTTTAGAAGGGGTCTATAGATTCCATCAGACTTGTCAAATGGTCCATGATACAAATGAAGTTAAAAACTCCTAATCTAGTCTAACTCTCTCACTTTGTAAGTCTCAGAATATAGGAATATGTTATCCAAGATCAGAGTATTAGTAAATGACAGATTTACAATTTGAACCCAACTCCTTAGATTCCTCATTCAAGGCTGCATTTTCTGACTCTGATTCCCCACTTATACCATGAGGATGATAATGACTTGATTTTTGCAGTTCCATTTTCAGGATCCCACACTGGAAAGCAGATGCTGAAGAGTCCAGGTCAAGGAGAAATATTTTACTATATTCTAAGGGTCATGCATAGGGACTTACTTAATCTATATGAATTGAATTAAATTGCTAGAAAAATCATTTTCAAGATAGGAAGAGAAATGAAATTTATGAACTGGTCATCTCCCCAAACCTAAACAACTATCAAATCTTCATTTTATTTTTAACACAATAGCATAATCTTATAATGATAGTATTCATAAATACAGGTATAGTAGCAAAAACAGCAATGATTTCTACAGCAACTCAAAAATTCCTTTTTAAAGATAGTATGTAGCCTAAATAACTGAGCATTCATATGATTAGTGGTTTTTTTTTTAATGACTGAGAAATAGGATATAAAATGGAAATAGATAATTATTCTTTACTACCACTGTTTCCAACTTCCTTGTTAATAATTAATCCCTTTCTTCTTTCATCACTCAGGACACTCATTTTCCATATCTGTACTTTTGCAATGACTATGCCCAGAACACACTTTCTTCTCACTTCTGCTTCATAGAATTTATTTCTTTAAAATTACAGTTGGAGCATCACTTTCTGTACTAGTGCCATGGAAACCTTCCTTCCTCATTATCTTGTAAATGTATTATGCATATAGTTATATATGCTCCATTGCCTTCCCCAATGGAATTTAGATACCATGAGAGCAATGATTATCTCATTCTCTGTATTTGCATTCACACTTAATAAATACTTGACTGATTGATTCTTATGAATTCCAAACAAGGTAACTTATATACTAATATAGTTTTTTAAATTGCAAATCATGATGTAATTGTCAGCTATTATTTGGTCAAATCAGCTTCTTCACTGACTCTGCCTTTATACATTATATTAGGGACACTCAGAATCATATAAAATTTGCTTAAGTTCACAAAACAATCTCCCCATATCAGTGCAAACTAGAGGACTGCTTTATAATCACCAGCAAATATCATGAGTTTGTCTTTATGATCCCATTTGGGATTTTCTTGGGAAAGATACTGGAGTGTTTTGTCATTTTCTTCTGCACCTGATTTTATAGATAAGGAAATTGAGGCAAGCATAGTTAAGTGACTTGCCCAGGGTCACACAGCTAGTAAGTATCTGAAGTCAAATTTGAACTTAAGACTATAAGTCTTTCTAACTCCAGGACCTCACAAGCCGTAAAGTTCAATCCCTTCATTTTATAGATGAAAAAGATGATGTTGAGAGAGATTAAATATCTTTCCCAGAATTATACAACTAGTGAATATCTGATACAGAATCTGAAATCTGATCTTCTGCCCTCTAAGTCTAGCATGCTAAACATTGTAGCAGAGCTGCCTCAACTAAATTGAGCTCATTAAGTATTTACCAATTAATGGCTTAATATAATATCGGTTTAAATATAGGCTTTTCTGAAATATTAACTGATCCCCTAAAATGAAATCTCTTTAAAAGGGGAGGAAAGAGGCACATTAAAAACATCTAAAAATAATAATGCCCCCAAAGTCTTACGTGAGCAGTGTTAAACTTGAAACTCAAAATTATATCAAGATTTTTGGGGCACTCTATCCACTACACTCTTATTTTATACAAACCATGTGGAAAGAACAAAGCTGTGTAGAGGACTGGAGAGGGAGGATTGGAGTCAATAAGAACTAAGTTTAAATTCTATCTAAGAAAATTATCATCTGTATGGCAATGGGCAAATCATAGAACCTCCCTCCAGTTGAGTTTCTTCATCTATAAAGTAGGAATGATATTTGAAACACTTTTACTTTATCACATGAAATAATATATGCAAAATTTTTCCCACTCCAAAAATATTAGTTATTAGATATCTACTCTGCCTACACTCTTTTGAACAAAGCTGAACTAAAATAATTTCCAGGCAGATCTAGTCAAGGTTCCACCTGAAGCAAATATAACTCTGGTCTTTCTCCTTTAGCAGCACAGAACCTACCACATGGATTACAAGAGAATCTTTGACCCAGAAGCGACATTGGAAATGATGACAAATAGGGGGATAGCTTAGAAATCTAGAAAGCCAGAGATTGAAAGGAGAGAAGCAGACAGCCTATTCGGTCCTGAAAATGTCTCTAGACTAGCTCTAATTTGAAAAGATTTTCTCATGAGGAGCTTCTGACTTTTCACTTCCCTTGGGCTTCATTTGGAATTTGAATGCAATGACACACAGACAGGCATTTTTCTATAGGGAAAGCAAGCCAGATGAGGAGGTAAAATGTAGGACTAGTTCCTTTAGGAATTGTACTGTGCAACTGGGAACAGAAATTGGTTTCTCCACTTTGGCATAATTTAAAGAGAGTTATTGCAAGGCAGACAATCCTATTTTTCCCATTCCACACTCAGTCCCCAGCCAGGATCATGGTCACAGTGCTTTCCTCTTAGAGTTTTAACTTTTTTTCTTTTCCCTTCCTTTTCCCTTCTTTTCTCTTTCTCCTTTCTTTCCCCCTTTCCCTCTTTTTCCTTCCCTCCTCTTCTCTTCTTTTCTTTATTATAATTATTTTTCTGTTGAAAATAGCCTGAGTGGAAGGGGGACTGTGAGAGAAAAGACAATCTACCTGCAGGTCTAGTCATGTCAAGAAAGGAGAATTATTATTATCATTCATTAGCTATTCAGGAAGAAGTTGGGCCATGTAGAGATGTCTTTGGTAGAGGGCAAAGGGATGTGATAGAATTAGAATGGACACCAGCTAGTGATGGTATAAATCAGAGGAAAACTCAAGGCAAATTGCTGGGTAGTGGTCACTAGAGAAAGGAAAGGCACTCTGCTCAAGTGCCTTAAATCAAAGAACTGACTCTAATTCTCTTCATTAAATTAAGGATTATGGTCTGTAGAGGTATTCTGCCATTTTTTGATAGAATCAAAACTCTTTTTGCCATTTGAAGAGTGGGGAGTGCATTTAAAAGTATGATTCCCCTCCCCATCATGTACTATGTTGTGCTAACTCTCTTTTGACAATAGTAGTTTTCAGTTTGGGATGACTAAGTTTTTTATTTATGGCATGTATATTGATTCTGTAACAATTTGTTTTCATTACTCTAGATTTCCTGTTTCACACATTCATGCTATAACCTAGATTTATTCTCTATGTGTAGGTGTAATAGCAGTTAAATAGTGTAGCACATTGGAATGAAGATGGGCTCTGCAGTCAGAGATGTGAACAACTGGCTTTTTGGACAGGTTCCTGGCTATGATATTTAAAACCTGTGTGACCTTAGGCAATTTATTAAATCTCCCAGTTTTCTCACCTACAAAATGAAGGGATTCTTCTATGTGCATGAATTTATCATTAGATAGTTGAATATAAAAACAATAACTTACATTTATTATTGGCTTTGAGGTTATGAAATATTTATTACACATTAAAAATGGCCTTTAAGACCTGATATTTGGAAATAATATTAATTCACACTTTGATAAAAGAAATTGGGAGCATAGAGAGTGTAGGTGACCTGTCTTAGCATGGATCTATGATGGTATGGATATGGTAGAGTTTAGGTGGAAGTCCAAATCAGGGTTTCTGGGTCTAAGTCATATGTTCTTTCCACTTGACCATATTGACTTATTATTATGGCATCAGTACTTCTGATTTTTATGTTCCTAGTTCCTCCTAGAACCATATCAGACCCTGGATTACTTTGGCCATCGGCACTGTGAAGTTGGTCCTGGGGTGATTGTAAGAGTTAATAGAAAGGATATTTAAAATACATATCCCTTTCCTTTGATGTATTTCATTTTGTGGGTGTTTGCTTGGGTTCAGAAAATTGAATTAGCAGAATCA